>NC_057808.1:247328570-247438658 GCF_018294505.1 Triticum aestivum | reverse complement strand
AATTAAATAATTAATTAAATTCCAGAAATTAATAAAATCTTTGAAAAATCATATCTTTTAATCCGTAACTCGGATTAAAATATTTTCAACATGAAAGTTGCTCAGAACGACGAGACGAATCCGAATACGCAGTCCGTTCGTCCACCACACCTCCCTAACCTATCGAACTAGTAACTTTCCCCCTCCGGTCCGTCTGTCCGAAAACGCGAAACATCGGGAATACTTCCCGGATGTTCCCCCCTTCGCCGGTACCACCTACTGTCGCGTTAGGACACACCTCGCACTGTTCATTGTCATGTCACGCATCGTCATGCTTATGTTTGCATTGTATTTACTGTTTCTTCCCCCTCTTCTCTCCGGTAGACTACGAGACCGACACTGCTGCTGCCCAGTTCGACTACGGAGTTGACGACCCCTCCTACTTGCCAGAGCAACCAGGCAAGCCCCCCCCCTTGATCACCAGATATCGCCTATTCTTCTCTATACTGCTTGCATTAGAGTAGTGTAGCATGTTACTGCTTTCCGATATCCTATCCTGATGCATAGCCTATCCTTGCTACTACTGTTGTTACCTTTACCTGCAATCCTACATGCTTAGTATAGGATGCTAGATTTCCATCAGTGGCCCTACATTCTTGTCCGTCTGCTGTGCTATACTATCGGGCCGTGATCACCTGGGCGGTGATCATGGGTATATACTTATATACTATATACATGACACATGTGATGACTAAAGTCGGGTCGGCTCGTAGGAGTACCCGCGAGTGGATCTTGGTGGCGAAGCGGCAGGGCAGGTTGAGACCGCCTAGGTGAGAGGTGGGCCTGGCCCTGGTCGGTGTTTGCGGTTACTTAACACGCTTAACGAGATCTTGGTATTTGATCTGAGTCTGGCCATTTGGTCTATACGCACTAACCATCTACGTGGGAGTAGTTATGGGTATCCCGACGTCGTGGTATCAGCCGAAGCTCTTTTGACGTCAGCAACTGAGTGGCGCGCGCCGCATTGGACCGTAAGCTCGCGCTTGTATTAAGGGGGCTAGGTCTGCTTCCGGCCGCGTACGCAACGTGCAGGTGTGCATAGGGCGATGGGCCCAGACCCCTGCGCGCATAGGTTTAGACCGGCGTGCTGACCTCTCTGTTGAGCCTAGGTGGGGCTGCGACGTGTTGATCTTACGAGGCCGGGCATGACCTAGAAAAGTGTGTCCGGCCAAATGGGATCGAGCGTGTTGGGTTATGTGGTGCACCCCTGCAGGGAAGTTTATTTATTCGAATAGCCGTGTCCCTCGGTAAAAGGACGACCCGGAGTTGTACCTTGACCTTATGACAACTAGAACTGGATACTGAATAAAATACACCCTTCCAAGTGCCAGATACAACCCGGTGATCGCTCTCTAACAGGGCGACGAGGAGGGGATCGCCGGGTAGGATTATGCTATGCGATGCTACTTGGAGGACTTCAATCTACTCTCTTCTACATGCTGCAAGATGGAGATGGCCAGAAGCGTAGTCTTCGATGGGACTAGCTATCCCCCTTTTATTCTGGCATTCTGCAGTTCAGTCCACTGATATGCCCCTTTACACATATACCATGCATATGTAGTATAGCTCCTTGCTTGCGAGTACTTTGGATGAGTACTCACGGTTGCTTCTCTCCCTCTTTTCCCCCTTTCCTTTCTATCTGGTTGTCGCAACCAGATGTTGGAGTCCAGTAGCCAGACGCCACCGTCGACGACGACACCTACGACACTGGAGGTGCCTACTACTACGTGCAGGCCGCTGACGACGACCAGGAGTAGTTAGGAGGATCCCAGGCAGGAGGCCTGCGCCTCGTTCGATCTGTATCCCAGTTTGTGCTAGCCTTCTTAAGGCAAACTTGTTTAACTTATGTCTGTACTCAGATATTGTTGCTTCCGCTGACTCGTCTGTGATCGAGCACTTGTATTCGAGCCCTCGAGGCCCCTGGCTTGTATTATGATGCTTGTATGACTTATTTATGTTTTAGAGATGTGTTGTGATACCTTCCCATGAGTCCCTGATCTTGGTCGTACACATTTGCGTGCATGATTAGTGTACGGTCAAATCGGGGGCGTCACAGTATGACAACCGGCAGGAGCCATAGGAGTTGTCTTAATTTATTGTATGACCCGCGTGTCAATGAAAAACGCCATGTAATTACTTTACTTTATTGCTAACCGTTAGCCATAGTAGTAGAAGTTATAGTTGGCGAGACAACTTCATGAAGACACGATGATGGAGATCATGATGATGGAGATCATGGTGTCATGCCGGTGACGAAGGTGATCATGCCGCGCCTCGAAGATGGAGATCAAAAGGCGCAAGATGATATCTGCCATATCATGTCACTTTATGATTTGCATGTGATGTTTGTCATGTTTACATCTTATTTGCTTAGAATGACGCTAGCATAAATCAGATGATCCCTCTCTAAAATTTCAAGAATATGTTCCCCCTAACTGTGCACCGTTGCGAAGGTTCGTTGTTTCGAAGCACCACGTGATGATCGGGTGTGATAGATTCTAACGTTTGCATACAACGGGTGTAAGCCAGATTTACACATGCGAAACACTTAGGTTGACTTGACGAGCCTAGCATGTACAGACATGGCCTCGGAACACAAGAGACCGAAAGGTCGAACATGAGTCGTATAGAAGATACGATCAACATGAAGATGTTCACCGATGATGACTAGTCCGTCTCACGTGATGATCGGACACGGCCTAGTTGACTCGGATCATGTATCACTTAGATGACTAGAGGGATGTCTATCTGAGTGGGAGTTTATTAAATAATTTGATTAGATGAACTTAATTATCATGAACATAGTCAAAAGGTCTTTGCAAATTATGTCGTAGCTTACGCTTTAGTTCTACTAAGATATGTTCCTAGAGAAAATTTAGTTGAAAGTTGATAGTAGCAATTATGCGGACTGGGTCCGTAAACTGAGGATTGTCCTCATTGCTGCACAGAAGGCTTATGTCCTTAATGCACCGCTCGGTGTGCTGAACCTCGAGCGTCGTTTGTGGGTGTTGCGAACATCTGACATACACGTTTTGATGACTATGTGATAGTTCAGTGCGTAGTGTTGAACGGTTTAGAATTGAGGCACCGAAGACATTTTGAAACGTCGCGGAACATATGGGATGTTCCAAGAGCTGAAATTGGGATTTTAGGCTCGTGCCCATGTCAAGAGGTATGAGACCTCTGACAAGTTTCTTAAGCCTGCAAACTAAGGGAGAAAAGCTCAACCGTTGAGCATGTGCTCAGATTGTCTGAGTACTACAATCGCTTGAATCGAGTGGGAGTTAATCTTCCAAATGAGATAGTGATGGTTCTCCAAAGTCACTGCCACCAAGCTACTAGAGCTTCGTGATGAACTATAACAAATCAGGGATAGATATGATGATCCTTGAGCTATTCGCGATGTTTGACACCACGAAAGTAGAAATCAAGTAGGAGCATCAATTGTTGATGGTTAGTAAAACCACTAGTTTCAAGAAGGGCAAGGGAAAGAAGGGATACTTCATGAAACGGCAAATCAGTTGCTGCTCTAGTGAAGAAACCCAAGGTTGAACCCAAACCCGAGACTGAGTGCTTCTGTAATGAGGGGAACAGTCACTAAAGCAGAACTACTCTAGATACTTGGTAGATGAGAAGGTAGGCAAGGTCGACATAAGTATATTGGATATACATTATATTAATGTGTACTTTACTAGTACTCCTAGTAGCACCAGGGTATTAGATACCGGTTCGGTTGCTAAGTGTTGGTAACTCGAAATAAAAGGCTACGGAATAAACGGAGACTAGCTAAAGGTGAGATGACGATATGTGTTGGAAGTGTTTCCAAGGTTGATGTGATCAAGCATCGCATGCTCCCTCTACCATCGAGATTGGTGTTAAACCTAAATAATTGTTATTTGGTGTTTGCGTTGAGCATAAACATGATTGGATTATGTTTATCACAATACGGTTATTCATTTAAGGAGAATAATGGTTACTCTGTCTATTTGAATAATACCTTCAATGGTCTTGCACCTAAAATGAATGGTTTATTGAATCTCGATCGTAGTGATACACATGTTCATGCCAAAAGATATAAATGATAGTACCACATACTTGTGGCACTGCCACTTGAGTCATATTGGTATAAAACGCATGAAGAAGCTCCATGTTGATGGATCTTTGGACTCACTCATTTTTTAAAAGATTGAGACATGCGAACCATGTCTATTAGTATATATGCATGAAGAAAGTCCATACAGATGGATCGTTTGGACTCACTTGATTTTGAATCACTTGAGACATGCAAATCATACCACGTGGGCAAGATGACTGAAAGGCCTCGTTTTTAGTAAGATGGAACAAGAAAGCAACTTGTTGGAAGTAATACATTTTGATGTGTGCAGTTCAATGAGTGCTGAGGCATGCGGTGGATATCGTTATGTTCTTGCTTCATAGATAATTTGAGTAGATGCTGAGTATATTTACTTGATGAAACACAAGTCTGAATTATTGAAAGGTTCAAGTAATTTCAGAGTGAAGTTGAAGATCGTCGTGACAAGAGGATAAAATGTCTGTGATATGATCATAGAGATGAATATCTGAGGTACGAGTTTGGCACACAATTAAGAAATTGTGGAAATTGTTCCACGACTAATACCGCCTGGAACACCATAGTGTGATGGTGTATCCGAACATCATAACTGCACCCTATTGGATATGGTGCATACCATGATGTCTCTTATCGAATTACCACTATCGTTTATGGGTTAGGCATTAGAGACAACCGCATTCACTTTAATAGGTCACCACGCAATTCCGTTGAGACGACACCGTATGAACTATGGTTTAGAGAAACCTAAATTGTCGTTTCTTAAAAGTTTGGGGCTGCGACGCTTATGTGGAAAAGTTTCAGGCTGATAAGCTCGAACCCAAAGCGGATAAATGCATCTTCGTAGAATACCCAAAACAGTTGGGTATACCTCCTATTTCAGATCTGGAAGCAAAAGTGATTGTTTCTAGAAACGAATCCTTTCTCGAGGAAAAGTTTCTCTCGAAAGAATTGAGTGGGAGGATGGTGGAGACTTGATGAGGTTATTGAACCGTCACTTCAACTAGTGTGTAGCAGGGCACAAGAAGTTGTTCCTATGGCACCTATACCAATTGAAGTGGAAGCTTATGATAGTGATCATGAAACTTCGGATCAAGTCACTACCAAACCTCGTAGGACGACAAGGATGCGTACTACCTCAGAGTGGTACGTAATCCTTTCTTGGAAGTCATGTTGCTAGACAACAATGAACCTACGAGCTATGGAGAAACGATGGTGGGCCCATATTCCGACGAATGGCTCGAGGCCATAAAATCCGAGAGAGGATCCATGTATAAAACAAAGTATAGACTTTGGAAGAACTACTTGATGGTCGTAAGGCTGTTGGGTGCAGATGGATTTTAAAAGGAAGACGGACAATGATGGTAAGTGTCACCATTAAGAAAGCTCGACTTGTCGTTAAGATGTTTTCCGACAAGTTCAAGGAGTTGACTACGATGAGATTTTCTCACTCGTAGCGATGCTAAGAGTCTGTTGGAATTATATTAGCAGTTACTGCATTATTTATGAAATCTTGCAGATAGGATGTCAAAAAACATTGTTTCCTCGACGATTTTCTTGAGGAAAGGTTGTATGTGATACAACCAGAAGGTTTTGTCAATCCTGAAAGATGCTAACAAGTATGCAAAGCTCCAGCAATCCTTCTAAGGACTGGAGTAAGCATCTCGGAGTTGGAATGTACGCTTTGATGAGATGATCAAAGATTTTGGGTTTATACAAAGTTTATGAGAAACTTGTATTTCCAAAGAAGTGAGTGGGAGCACTATAGAATTTTTTATGAGTATATGTTGTTAACATATTGTTGATCAGAAATGATGTAGAATTTCTGGAAAGCATACAGGGTTATTTGAAAAGTTTTTTTTAATGGAAAACCTGGATTAAGCTACTTGAACATTGAGCATCAAGATCTATAAGGATAGATAAAAAACGCTTAATAATGCTTTCAAATGGATACATACCGTGACAAGATTTTGAAGGAGTTCAAAATAGATCAGCAAAGAAGGAGTTCTTGGCTGTGTTACAAGGTGTGAGTATTGAGTAAGACTCAAGACCTGACCACGGCAGAAGAGAGAGAAAGGACGAAGGTCGTCCCCTATGCTTAAGACGTAGGCTCTACAGTATGCTATGCTGTGTACCGCACCTGAAGTGTGCCTTGCCATGAATTAGTCAAGGGGTACAAGAGTGATCCAGGAATGGATCACATGACAGCGGTCGAACTTATCCTTAGTAACTAGTGGACTAAGGAATTTTCTCGATTATGGAGGTGGTAAAAGAGTTCGTTGTAAAGGGTTACGTCCATGCAAACTTTGACACTAATCCGGATGACTCTGAGTAGTAAACCGGATTCGTATAGTAGAGCAGTTATTTGGAATAGCTCCAAGTAGCACGTGGTAGGTACATCTACAAGATGACATAGAGATTTGTAAAGCACACACGGATCTGAAAGGTTCAGACCCGTTGACTAATAACCTCTCTCACAAGCGAGATATGAACAAACCCCATGGGTGTTGGATTCATTACAATCACATAGTGATGTGAACTAGATTATTGACTCTAGTGCAAGTGGGAGACTGTTGGAAATATGCCCTAGAGGCAATAATAAAATGGTTATTATTGTATTTCCTTGTTCATGATAATTGTCTATTGTTCATGCTATAATTGTATTAACTGGAAACCGTAATACATGTGTGAATACATAGACCACAACATGTCCCTAGTAAGCCTCTAGTTGACTAGCTCGTTGATCAATAGATGGTTATGGTTTCCTGACCATGGACATTGGATGTCATTGATAACGGGATCACATCATTAGGAGAATGATGTGATGGACAAGACCCAATCCTAAGCATAGCACAAGATCGTGTAGTTCGTTTGCTAAGAGCTTTTCTAATGTCAAGTATCGTTTCCTTAGACCATGAGATTGTGCAACTCCCGGATACCGTAGGAATGCTTTGGGTGTACCAAACGTCACAACGTAACTGGGTGGCTATAAAGGTGCACTACAGGTATCTCCGAAAGTGTCTGTTGGGTTGGCACAAATCGAGACTGGGATTTGTCACTCCGTATGACGGAGAGGTATCTCTGGGCCCACTCGGTAATGCATCATCATAATGAGCTCAATGTGACTAATGAGTTAGCCACGGGATCATGCGTTACGGAACGAGTAAAGAGACTTGCCGGTAACGAGATTGAACGAGGTATTGGGATACTGACGATCGAATCTCGGGCAAGTAACATACCGATTGACAAAGGGAATTGTATAAGGGATTGATTGAATCCCCGACATCGTGGTTCATCCGATGAGATCATCGAGGAGCATGTGGGAGCCAACATGGGTATCTAGATCCCGCTGTTGGTTATTGACCGGAGAGTCGTCTCGGTCATGTCTGCGTGTCTCCCGAACCCGTAAGGTCTACACACTTAAGGTTCGGTGACGCTAGGGTTATAGAGATATTAGTATGCGGTAACCCGAAAGTTGTTCGGAGTCCCGGATGAGATCCCGGATATCACAAGGAGTTCCGGAATGGTCCGGAGGTAAAGATTTGTATATAGGAAGTCCAGTTTCTTCCACCGGGAAAGTTTCGGGGGTCACCGGTATTGTACCGGGACCACCGGAAGGGTCCCGGGGGTCCACCGGGTGGGGCCACCTATCCCGGAGGCCCCCATGGGCTGAAGTGGGAAGGGAATCAGCCCCTGGTGGGCTGGTGCGCCCCCATGGGCCTCCCCCTGCGCCTAGGGTTGGAAACCCTGGGGGTGGGGGGCGCCCCACCTGACTTGGGGGGCAAGTTCCCCCTTGGCCGCCGCCCCCCTTGAGATTGGATCTCTAGGGGCCGGCGCCCCCCAGGGCCCCTATATAAAGGGGGGAGGGAGGGCTGCGCACCCAAGCCCCTGGCGCCTCCCTCTCCCCCCGTAACACCTCTCCCTCTCGCTGAGCTTGGCGAAGCCCTGCCGAGATCCCCGCTACTTCCACCACCACGTCGTCGTGCTGCTGGATCTCCATCAACCTCTCCTTCCCCCTTGCTGGATCAAGAAGGAGGAGACGTCTCTCCCAACCGTACGTGTGTTGAACGCGGAGGTGCCGTCCGTTCGGTGCTAGGATCATCGGTGATTTGGATCACGACGAGTACGACTCCATCAACCCCGTTCTCTTGAACGCTTCCGCTCACGATCTACAAGGGTATGTAGATGCACTCCTCTCTCTCGTTGCTAGATGACTCCATAGATTGATCTTGGTGATGCGTAGAAAATTTTAAATTTCTGCTACGATCCCTAACAGGGCATAGGTCGAAGTGTGTGTTGGTTGTGCTGCGTGTTGGTTCGTGCGGCGCATTGTCCGTCGTGGTGTCACATGGCGCCTCCGGCGCGGGGGAACCTCCTGCTCGCCTTCGGCTCATTTAATTTTCATAAACATCTTGAAGTGGAGCCATAGGTCGAAGTGTGTGTTGGTCATGCAGCGCGTTGTCCGTCGTGGTGTCACACGGCGCCTCCGGCGCGAGGGGAACCTCCTGCTCGCCTTCGGCTCATTTAATTTTCATAAACATCTTGAATGGGGTAGGTCGAAGTGTGTGTTGGTCGTGCAGTGTGTTGGTTCGTGCGGCGCGTTGTCCGTCGTGGAGTCGCACGGCGCATCCGGCGCGGGGGAACCTCCTGCTCGCGTTTGACTCATTTAATTTTCATAAACATCTTACAGGGGGGCATAGGACAAAGTGTGTGTTGGTCGTGCAGCGTGTTGGTCCATGCGGCGCGTCTCCGTCGTGGTGTGACATGGCGGCTCCGGCGCGGGGAACCTCTTGCTCGCCTTCGGCTCGTATAGTTTTCATAAACATCTTGAAGGGTGGGCATAGGTCGAAGTGTGTGTTGGTCGTGCAGCGTGTTGGTCCGTGTGGCGCGTTGTCTGTCATGGTGTCACACGGCGCCTCCGGCGCGAGGAACCTCCTGCTCGCCTTCGGCTCATTTAATTTTCATAAACATCTTGAAGGGGGCATAGGTCGAAGTGTGTGTTGGTCGTGCAGCGTGTTGGTCCGTGCGTCGCGTTCTCCGTTGTGGTGTGACACTGCGCCTCTGGCGCGGGGAACCTCCTGCTCGCCTTCGGCTCGTTTAGTTTTCATAAACATCTTGAAGGGTGGGCATAGGTCGAAGTGTATGTTGGTCGTGCAGCGTGTTGGTCTGTGCGGCGCGTTGTCCGTCGTGGTGTCCCACGGCGCCTCCGGTGCGGGGGAACCTTCTGCACGCCTTCGACTCGTTTAATTTTCATAAACATCTTGAAGGGGGCATAGGTCGAAGTGTGTGTTGGTCATGAAGCGTGTTAGTCCGTGCGTCACGTTGTCCGTCGTGGTGTCACACGGCGCCACCGGCGCAGGGGAACCTCCTGCTCGCCTTCGGCTCGTTTAATTTTCATAAACATCTTGAAGGGGGCCATAGGTCGAAGTGTGTGTTGGTCGTGCAGCGTGTTGGTCTGGGTGGCGCGTTGTCCGTCGGGCTGTCACTTGGCGCCTCCGGCGTGGGGGGAACCTCCTG
Source organism: Triticum aestivum (assembly GCF_018294505.1). NCBI lineage: Eukaryota > Viridiplantae > Streptophyta > Magnoliopsida > Poales > Poaceae > Triticum > Triticum aestivum. The sequence continues at coordinate 247,429,012 of NC_057808.1, read as the reverse complement.
CTCGCCTCCGGCTCGTTTAATTTTCATAAACATCTTGAAGGGGGGGGGCATATGTCGAAGTGTGTGTTGGTCGTGCAGCGTGTTGGTTCGTGCAGCGCGTTGTCCGTCATGGTGTCACACGGCGCCTCCGGCACGGCGGAACCTCCTGCCCGCCTTTGGCTTGTTTAATTTTCCTAAACATCTTGAAGGGGGTGGGCATAGGTTGAAGTGTGTGTTGGTCGTGCAGCGTGTTGGTCCGTGCGGCGCGTTGTCTGTCGTGGTGTCACACGGCGCCTCCGGCGCGGGGGAACCTCCTGCTCGCCTTCGGGTCATTTAATTTTTATAAACATCTTGAAGGGGGCATAGGTCGAAGTGTGTGTTGGTCGTGCAGCGTGTTGTCCGTCGTGGTGTCACACGGCGCCTCCGGCACAGGGGAACCTCCTGCTCGCCTTCGGCTCGTTTAGTTTTCATAAACATCTTGAAGGGTGGGCATCGATCGAAGTGTGTGTTGGTCGTGCGGCGTGTTGATCTATGTGGCGCGTTGTCCGTCGTGGTGTCACACGGTGCCTCCGGCGCGGGGGAACCTCCTGCTCGCCTTGGGCTCGTTTAATTTTCATTAACATCTTGAAGGGGGGGGCATAGGTCGAAGTGTGTGTTGGTCGTGCAGCGTGTTAGTCCGTGCGGCGCGTTGTCCGTTGTGGTGTCACACGGCGCCTCCGGCGCGGGGGAACCTCCTGCTCGCCTTCGGCTCGTTTAATTTTCATAAACATCTTGAAGGGGGGCATAGGTCGAAGTGTGTGTTGGTCGTGCAGCGTGTTGGTCCGTCCGGCACGTTGTTCGTCGTGGTGTCACACGGCGCCTCCGGCGCGGAGGAACCTCCTGCTCGTCTTCGGCTCGTTTAGTTTTCATAAACATCTTGATTGGGGGCATAGGTCGAAGTGTGTGTTGGTCATGCAGCGTGTTGGTTCGTGTGGCGTGTTGTCCGTCATGGTGTCACACGACGCCTCTGGCACGAGGGAACCTCCTGCTCGCCTTCGGCTTGTTTAATTTTCGTAAACATCTTGAAGGGGTGGGAATAGGTTGAAGTGTGTGTTGGTCGTGCAGCGTGTTGGTCCGTGCACCGCATTGTCTGTCGTGGTGTCACACGGCGCCTCCGGCACGGGGGAACCTTCTGCTCGTTAAATTTTCATAAACATCTTGAAGGGGGGGCATAGGTCGAAGCGTGTGTTGGTCGTGCAGTGTGTTGTCCGTCGTGATGTCATACGGCGCCTCCGGCACGGGCGAACCTCTTGCTCGCCTTCAACTCGTTTAGTTTTCATAAACATCTTGATGGGTGAGCATTGATTGAAGTGTGTGTTGGTCGTGCGGCGTGTTGGTCTGTGCGGCGCGTTGTCCGTCGTGGTGTCACACGGCGCCTCCGGCGCGGGGGGAACCTCCTGCTCGCCTTCGACTCATTTAATTTTCATAAACATCTTGAAGGGAGCATAGGTCAAAGTGTGTGTTGGTCGTGCAGCTTGTTAGTCCGTGCGGCGCGTTCTCGGTCGTGGGGTCATACGGCGCATCAGGCGCGGGGGGAACTTCTGCTCGCCTTCGGCTCGTTTAATTTTCATAAACATCTTGAAGGGGGCATAGGTCGAAGTGTGTGTTGGTCGTGCATCGTGTTGGTCCGCGCGGTGCGTTGTTTGTCGTGGTGTCACACGGCGCCTCCGGCGCAGAGGAACCTCCTGCTCATATTCGGCTCGTTTAATTTTCATAAACATCTTGAAGGGGGCATAGATCAAAGTGTGTGTGTTGGTCGTGCAGCGTGTTGGTTCGTGCGGCGCGTTGTCCGTTATGGTGTCACAGGGCGTCTCCGGCACGGGGGGACCTCCTGCCCGCCTTTGGCTTGTTTAATTTTCGTAAACATCTTGAAGGGGGTGGGCATAGGTCGAAGTGTGTGTTGGTCGTGCAGCGTGTTGGTCCGTGCGGCGCGTTGTCTGTCGTGGTGTCACACGGCGCCTCCAGCACGGGGGAACCATCTGCTCGCATTCGGCTCGTTTAATTTTCATAAACATCTTGAAGGGGGGCATAGGTCAAAGTGTGTGTTGGTCGTGCAACGTGTTGTCCGTCGTGGTGTCACACGGCGCCTCCGGCACGGGGGAACCTCCTGCTCTTCTTCGGCATGTTAAATTTTCATAAACATCTTGAAGGGGGGCATAGGTCGAAGCGTCTGTTGGTCGTGCAGTGTGTTGTCCGTCGTGTTGTCATACGGCGCCTCCAGCACGGGCGAACCTCTTGCTCGCCTTCAGCTCGTTTAGTTTTCATAAACATCTTGAAGGGTGGGCATTGATCGAAGTGTGTGTTGGTCGTGCGGCGTGTTGGTCTGTGCGGCGCGTTGTCCGTCGTGGTGTCACACAGCGCCTCCGGCGCGGGGGAACCTCCTGCTCGCCTTCGACTCATTTAATTTTCATAAACATCTTGAAGGGGGGCATAGGTCGAAGTGTGTGTTGGTCGTGCAGCGTGTTGGTCCGTCCGGCATGTTGTCCGTCGTGGTGTCACACGGCGCCTCCGGCGCGGAGGAACCTCCTGCTCGTCTTCGGCTCGTTTAGTTTTCATAAACATCTTGAATGAGGGCATAGGTCGAAGTGTGTGTTGGTCATGCAGCATGTTGGTTCGTGTGGCGTGTTGTCCGTCATGGTGTCACACGACGCCTCTGGCACGAGGGAACCTCCTGCCCGCCTTCGGCTTGTTTAATTTTCGTAAACATCTTGAAGGGGGTGGGCATAGGTCGAAGTGTGTGTTGGTCGTGCAGCGTGTTGGTCCGTGCAGCGCATTGACTGTCGTGGTGTCAGTCGGCGCCTCCGGCACGGGGGAACCTCCTGCTCGCCTTCGGCTCGTTAAATTTTCATAAACATCTTGAATGGGGGGCATAGGTCGAAGTGTGTGTTGGTCATGCAGCGTGTTGGTTCTTGCATTTGGTTGTTTGCTGAAGTTCATGATATTCTATAAGAAGTTCACAGCTCAGGAGAAATTCTTTATACAGGTCATGCAAAAGCCAAGCTCATTCGCCTGGAAAAGCACGGGTTTGAGGCATGTGCAGTCACGTGTGCATGGAAGCTAGCCATGGTTGAGGCACTAGAGGTATGTGCATGCACATGTGTGGATCCTCCGGAGGCACGGGTGTGAAGCATCTGCAGTCACGTGTGCGTAGTAGCTAACCACGGTTGAGGCACTAGATGTATGTGTGTGCATGCACATGTGTGGATCCTCTGGAGGCATGGCTGTGAAGCATCTGCAGTCACGTGTCCGGAGCAGCTAACCACGGTTGAGGCACTAGAGGTATGTGCGTGCATGCACATGTGTGGATCCTCTGGAGGCACGGCTGTGAAGCATCTGCAGTCGCGTGTGTGGAGCAGCTAGCCACGGTTGAGGCACTAGAGGTATGTGCGTGCATGCACATGTGTGGATTCTCCGGAGGCACGGGGCCATGTAGCCTCCAGAGGCACGGGCGGGTGGTCTCCAGAGTCATGGGTAGGAGTTTGTTTTGGGAGTCATTGTTGTCGCACAGTTAAAAAGAGGCACTGTTGTTTATAGTGTAGTGGCACTCTCTGATGATGTTCTCTTTTTAAGATGAACACGCAATTTGTAACTAGATTACATATAAATATGAGTCATTGTTAAACCTTTTTGTCACGTTGTGATGGAATTAGGCTCGCTGCCTAAATCAAAAGTTTTAGTCTTCATTCTTGCTGAAGATCTTGCTAATCTCGTCACCCATTTCATTAGCTTTGACTTGATTCATCTTGCTAAATAAAAGAATGTACATTGCCTCTGCCCTCCAGTCTTCCACTTCATCCTGTGAAATTTTGCCGACAAGAGAAGTATATTTTTAGAGTTGGTGTATAAAAGGTGTATATAAGTAAATATATATTCCAATATTTTTCTATGTATTGTGTGGCAGAAGATTTTCATTGAAAACTTACTATCAAATCATCCAGGTCTTCGATGAACTTTTCACCATTATAGAGGAATGCAAACTTTAGAACAACAAATGGTGATTTGCCCTTTTCTACCACTGGAACATCTTGCACGGTATGAAACTGCCATCTTGTATTCTTGGGATTCATTGTTTGTCCTAGTATGGCATTGAAGACTTCTTTAATCCTAGGTACCTGGGAATTGCATTTTGTAATTGTTTTAAGGGTTTTTTACATCTGTGCCCCTGGTTCCTTAGCTCTACTCATTCATCCCCTAGTGGGGCCATGCTGGACTGTGTCGTCCGTTCGAGCTGACAAGTGGGGCCGCGTTGGGTGGTGTCGCTGTTGGACCGTTGGGCCATCCCTTGCATTAAACGTCTGCGCGCGCCGCCAGGACAGAAGCCTGCTATGCATGCACCCAGCAAACCCTGCCTGCATGCATCGATCAAGCCTGCATGCGCCGATGCCACGATCCCACGATGCGCCGACCGAGCCTGCATGCGCCGATGCGTCCGCCACGATGCACTGACTGAGCAGCTTTCTTGCACGCCAGCCGCCACGGATGCAGCGACGGTCACTGCCGCTGGTTCCTCTCTTCTGGCTAGGTGGCTACATATTTGTGGCTTGTGTAAAAAAAGAGCCACTCCCTTGCTTAGGTGTACTCATTCATCCCTACTAACAAAACTTGCTTGCATGCACTAGGTGGTTACTAACAAGGGAACCCTACTAACAAGCCGAGCTCTCTAAGAAAATAATCAACAAATATGTAGTCCCAATATGTAGATAGGGCCAACAAGCCCATAGCACTATCACATAGCTCAAACTAGGAAGAACTTAATAATAGAATAGATAGAAAACTTAATAATAGAATTTAAGAAAAGGGCCAACAAGCCCAAAGCAACTCCGACATAGTTCAATTACAACATAACATAAAATACACTAAAAAAAGATAGAGGGTTTAGAACCCTAGCCGGCGCCTTCTCCACCTCGCTCCTCCTCTGGGCGCCCTTTTCACTGCTCCTCTGGGGTGTTGTCGATGGGGTACGGAAGAGTGTGCATGCGCGTCGCGGTGGGGAAGATGTTGTTGTACTTCGTGAACCTGTTGTGGGTGGTGAAAGCGATGAACTCGGAGACACACAAAACACCCGGCCGAGGAGGTAGAAGGCGTCGAATGTGTTGGTGAAGTAGGCAAGGAGAGCAACCACCACCCGGTTTTGGATGACCTCCTCGACGCGGAACATCGTCGGAGATCCCCTCGGGAGGTGGTGGTAGCCGGACGCGAGGAAGAACTCGGTGAAGTTCCTTGCAGTCCTCAGCCTTGATATCGCCCACACACGTAGTGTGCGATCAACGTACACGCCGGTAGGGTAGAGCCTCTCTGTCACGGTGGGTGGGAAGCGGTAGGTTGGTCCGATGTACTGCATGGCTAAGGGATGTGCAGAAGACGGAGAAGGGGTCGAAGAGCAAGAAGGGTAGATGGATGAGGGATGGCAGAGGCAGAGGGTGGCTTAAATAGCCATAGTGCTACGTGTTATTTGGCCGTGGCAATAACGGGGTCAAATATGAAGTAACCCATTTTCAAACCCATGGCAACATCGGGACTGTACATGCGTGGGAAACGGTGGTTTGAAAAAGAAGAAGAAAAACAAGCTAATTGCACGCGTGGGAATCCGCGGTCATATATATTATATGAACAAAAAGAGACAATTTTTGAATAGTTTGTGGCCATTTTGCATGATAAAATAAAATTTGGCCCTTAAAAATTGGTCATTTGCTACGCAATGTCAATTGATTTCAAACGATGCAAAAATACAGAGCCAGCACGTTCACAAAAAACAGAGCAAACGATGCAAAAAATGATGCAAAAGTACAGAGCTAGCACGTTCACAAAAAACAGAGCAAACGATGCAAAAAAATGACGCAATTCAACGGCCCAACCAGAGTTTGGTTTCCTTTTGGGCCCAATAACGTTTTTTTCCACAGTGTCAGTGGTGGGCGAGCAGCCGAGCACAACGAATAGGATCGCCTCTCGCGGATCGCCCCACGATCTAACGATGCGGAGCCGTCCTTGTGATCCAACGGCGCGGAGCCTGCACACAGCCAGCCCACCTAGTTCCTTCTAGAAGGCCAGATCTGAGGGCTGTCGCTTGGCGCGAGGGTATGATTGGACGGCTGACGTTGGGAGCTAGGGTTAGGCGAAACCCCACGGGGTTTAGAGGGGTTTTGAGCTGGTCAACGGGGTTTCGGAGGCTTTGACTGAGCATACCTAATTTAAAAATTCGAAAAATATGAAACCTTTGCCGTTCGTCGTTTTATAAGACACAATAACGAGGAAAAATACTAAACTTGGTCTATGGTCATTTTCATGAAAAAACTCTAGCTGGCACGATCGAGGTCAAATGAGCACCATTAATTTAAAAAAATTAAAAAAATATAAAACCCGCGCACAATGTTGTCTTATGTGACATGTTACCAACCAAAAATACTAAACTTGGTCTATGGTCATTTTCATGAGAAAACCTTCACACATATGAGCTATCACCTACATGATTTCATAGAGTTCAAGGAGAGGAGGTGGTGTTACCTTCTGTTTTTGAAAAATTAAAAAAAAAATCAAAAAATCACTAAACCTTTATTTTAAAATGAACAAGAAGGATCTGAAGTTAGTTTTCCATTTTCATATTTCAAAACTTGGCCTATAGTTTTTATATTAATGTTGTCTTATGCGACATGTTACCAACCAAAAATCATAAACTTGTCCTATGGTCATTTTCATGGGAAAACCTTCACACATATGAGCTATCACCTACAAGATTTCAAAAAATTATGAAGATTAATTCAATAGGTGTTAATAAAAACATTTGGCTCATTTAGAGTAGGTCCAAAAAAACTTGATTACAAATGGGCTATTTACCCTAGCCTGGGAGCTTATTTGGAGCACATTTCTCAAATTCAAATTTCTTTGACCTCCTCTAAATCACCTAAAATTTTGCACACATGATCTCCTACACAAACATAGATAGTTGATAATACATCTTCATTAAAATATATATTTTTGCTCTGTTATTGGAATATTTGATAAAAGGGAACCCTTGATAAAATGATGGATTGCAGCATATTTGCAGCATATGTGTGATCATTGCAGCACCTGAACTTTCAAAGCACTGAAACAAATCATAGCAGATAAATTTAAAAACACAAAAATACCCGACATAGATAGCCACATGCATATAAAATTCATCCAACCACCAAAAAGTAACCCACATCCTGTTCACAAACATAGTTCACCCACATAGTTCAGCAAACAACCTAAAGTACTTAAAACACATCATAACATCAGGGAAGGGGAGACAGGACTTTGGCTAGGGCGGCATGCTGCCCCATGATCTTGTAGTCCTCGCCGTGGATGGCCACATCTTCTGCATGAGCTAGAAGGTGAACGAAGCGGCCAGACTTTGGCTTTGGCTTGGTGGTGCAGTAAGGGAAGTGCCAAGTTTTGGTCTTGCTCTTGTAGTAGTAATCCACACCCTTGATCCTGATCTTCTCCTCTTCCTTCTCTTTGAAGGAGGCGAAGTTGCCGCGGTCCACATCCACATCTTTCCCGGAGACATACTGCACACATGAATGAATTACATTAGTACATTATAGATTCATGGGAATACACCATGTCAAACGAACTAAATGTATAATCTAAATTTCAAGTAGGCTTACCTCATACTCTTCGTCGTCACCATACGCTGGATCGTATGGGTCGTCGAAAGTATAGTCTATCTTCCTCCTCTTCCCCCTACCATCATCCTCCTGAATATACAATTACATCCATCACTATTAAATACATAAGCCAATTAAAAATTTAGATATGCACAGATGACACATTACTAAACAGTATAACTCAGCTAGTTAGGAGCCACCACAATGCTTTGCCCTCGCTAGCCGTCCGATCAGATCGATCCTCAGCACTTTGCCATCGATAGCCAATTAGGTGGATCGCTTTCTGTTTGGTTGTCCTGATATTGCTCTTGGGCCGCTGCTCCGTGGAGCTATCTGGGCGAGCTGTGATTAATCGGGCCACGAATGCTTACTGGGCCAGTGGGTGCATGCGTTCATCCCACCCCGATTTTGAAGTGTAGTAGCCCAAAAGTGGTGCGTGCTTTCATCCCCAGCGGCCGGCCGTGAGCAGTGCTAATACTTTACTCTCCGAACTTATTTTAGATAATTGCTCTTACTTATTTGTCCCAGGAAACAGTGGCTCAAAAAGGAAATTGTCCCAGGAAACACTTTTAAATCCACCCCGTTGAGACTATGGAATGGGGTCAATGTGTTTTATTTTTTTACCACGTGTCGTGTGTGATGCTTATGCGGACATATGCCCATGGTCTTTTGTTGGGGCTATGTCAGGCATGCCAAGAAGTATCTGCAAATCAACTGCAGATGATTCATTAGTCCCGTCTGGATGTTTCTTTGGTGGTGGCGTTGACATAATCAATTTATCCGGGTTTTTTGTCTCTCAGTTGGTGGGGTTGGGATGCCTATCTCATATATGTATCTGTAGAAAGTTTTCCATTATTTCCTTAAAAAAAGTCTCCAATTATGTGAATAATTATCCTTTTGATATATATTCCCGGAAAGTGAGAAACACAAGTTTTGAATCGCACTATGTGTTTGGTTTTCAATAGTCCCCCACGGTGCACTACTAACCATGCTGCTTTGTGCAATTTAGTATGCGTAGATGCCATTTGTTATAGAACCATCAGATATTCAGAAACCATTGAGAGGTTTTGAACCCTGAAAAGTTTGATGGCCAGAAAAAAGCACGCGGCTTAAGTCATTCAATTCTCTCTAGCAGTGATTATGTAAGCCATACCATAATCACTAGCCGATATGAGGTGTAAAGAGGGAATCTCAAACGATCACATTTTTGTGTAAATTATTGCTCACTATTATATGTCTAAAAAAACTAAAATTTCCTTTACTCTTCTTTGACATTTTATGTGTCATGTTGTAAGAAAAATGTTATCCACCGTGAAAATTGTCACTTCATGTATATGCTTATGAAACAATGAAAATGTTACTCTTTAAAAAAATTGCGGCATGTTCGTTTCATGTATGTGAAAGAGTTCTTGAAATTATGTTGGCGATTCTTTAAAGCTTCGGTGGGTAATTATATTTTATACATGCTTATTTCTTCTGTGTCATTTGACCGGTCATGGTGACGTCACAACAGGACTGGCATCAAAGTTTGGCCCCTTAGCAAGCATTACTTACTATCATATTATATTTGTATCATTGTCTAATATAGGTGTACTTTATGTAAATGTATTCTTTTTATCTATTTTCAAATATTTACACAATATTCCAATCGCTTCAAAAAATGAACGGGCGCAGCAACGCGCGCGATCATGATCTAGTTGATCATAGGGCTAATATACTATGATCCTATTAGCATTTTCCATTGTCATGCACACACATTGAACAACAGAGCTAATATAACTACATATTGAAATTTAGATATGCACACTTGATCATAGGGCTAATATACTATGATCCTATTTGCATTTTCCATTGTCATGCACACACATTGAACAACAGAGCTAATATAACTACATATTGAAATTTAGATATGCACACTTGATCATAAGGCTAATATACTATGATCCTATTTGCATTTTCCATTGTCATGCACACACATTGAACAACAGAGCTAATATAAATACATATTGTGGACAAACTGTGAACAACAGAGCTAATATAACTTGAATCAAATAACTTGAGTAGCATTAAAAACCCCAATCTGTGAGCACTAAAAACAAATCTAATAGGGTAAGCATCATAGCATTAAAAATCCCAATATGTTCACAACATCTAGCATTTTTGCAACGAATTTATCCAAATCTAAAAACCCAATCATTGCAGCACCTAAAATCATAGTTCACAACATCTAGCTAGCATTTTTGCAACGAATTTATCCAACAAACCCTAGTCCAAAAACCCCCACACCCCCAACCCATACAAAAAACCCCGGCCCATCCGTCAAACCAACTACTCTAACCATCTGAACTACTATATGAATCACAATCGAACTAACTCTACAAGCTAAGCAAGTGCAAATACCTGCTCCTCCACGGCAGGCGGCGCAACAGGGGCATCGGGATGGACTGCGCCGCTCGATGCCGTCACCTTCTGCAGCGATGAGGCGGAGCCCGCCACATCCGCAGCGGTTGCGAGTTTCCCCACACCGCCGTGGACGCCGCCGACATCCGCGGTCACCGCGCCCTGACCCTGCAGCTCCACCACATCTCTGGCCGCTACGCCGGCGTCGCCACGAGCGTCGACCATCTGACAGTTGGAGGCGATGAAGGTGAGGAAGAGGATGCAGTGGGGGAGAGCGAGACGGTGCGGTGGAGACCGTGGTCTTGCATGCGCCCACGTATACGCGGCCCCACTCGTCAGCTAACGGTCAAAGCAATTGACCCGACGGCAACGTCCGTTATAACCAGTTATGAGGGTTTCGGGCAAGGGAGTGGGGAAAAGTGAGCAAAAGTTAACAGAGTGGGGATGAATGAGTAGAGCTAAGGAACCAGGGGCACAGAAATAAAAATCCCTTGTTTTAATATTGCAACTTGTAAAACTGAACAAATCGTTATTTAGAAATTCTTACGATTGCCGACTTATGAACATGATATTTCTGAAACTGTATTTTCTTTCCTCTTCAGCTTGTTCCTTTTCTTGAAGAATTCGATCTGCTTCAAATGGATCCAAATGATCTATGTCTACCTTTTCTTTCTCAAATTCCTCTGGAGTTGCTTCTCGAGGATCAGTAATGTGAACTTTGTTTTTATATTTGTCCAGCATATATAGCACGTATAGGTGAACCTTCTCGAGTGGAATGAATATCTGCGTACAAAATATTTGTTGCCTAGATGACAGTTTAATATAAAGTAATATGATAGAACGCATATTTTGTGATTTTGTTGTGGAGTAAAGGGATGTTACCACGTTTGCTGTTGGAGCTTTTTCTGTTGATGTTCTTTGAGATACATGGGAACCAGTTGATTCTTTGTTCTTTGCAATTCAGTTTTAAATTTGCTAATAGTAGTTTTGTGATTCTTTAAATCCAGTATACGCTGAAAACAATAATTACGATGAAAAAACTGTCGAAAAAAAAGTTGTGTAACAATATAAAAGAGCGGGCGTTCCAATATAGACAAGTTTGTGCTTTTTAAAAATTTAACGCTGCAAAGTTTGGGCCTAATATTACTCTATCACTCTCTTTTGAATGCTGTCCGCTTTCCCAGATTTCTGCTATTTCATCGAGCACTCTCTTTTCTATATGATGTGGTATGTTCGTCTGTGCTAGTCTTGGTGTCGGGGGAAACGACACCTATGGGATCCCGTGGAATCCATTCTACGGTTGGCAGGGCGTGGAGCTGCGCAAAGAGCAGGTCTAAAAGATCAACGCGGGGGGATTTTTACCCAGGTTCGGGCCGCAAACGATGCGTAAAACCCTAGTCCTGCTTTTGTGTACATTTGGTGTTCTTGAGCTCTTGAACTAGCTGCGGTGCATGCCTAGTCCAAAAAGTCCGAATCCTTGCACGGTACGCCTCGGGTCTCCTTTTATATGTCAACGGGGTCGCCACAGTGGCACACAAGTGGTGGAAAGTATCTAAAGTGTACAAGTTTATCACCTGACATCATAGGACAAACACATTTAATGCACTGCCTACGTGCCCTCTCGCTTTATCGGGGGCGGCAACAGAGCTCATCCCGTCTGTCACCGCCTCGCCTTGCTTCGACGCGCGTCCAAGCTGACGAGGCATGCAGCGCCATGCTGGCTGGCTGGCTGCTGAGCTGATGCGGTGACAGGGTCTTCACAGAGATCTGCATGCCTCCACGCAGGTGCTTGACTAGTTGGTCTAGAAGTTGTATGCTGCCATGCAGGCGCTTGCCTAGTTGGCGGGCTGGTTGCCGCGTCGGAACGGCAGCGGGGCAGTAAAACATTGGTGGGTGCGGGCCTGGCCGCAGCCCAGCAGATGCCCCCGGCAAGGGTCTTGCCGGGGTCTCGCGGGCGTCCCTGGCAAGGATCTTGCTGGGGGTCTTCGGTCGTCCCCGGCAAGGATCTTGCCGGGGGTCTTGTCTTCTGGTTCCTATCTAGACTTGCAGGCCTTTGGTCTTCACAAAGATCTGCATGCCATCACGCAGGCACCCCCGAGTCTTGGTCTCAATGTTGTCAATGGTGTCAGAGCTCTCAGGCTCAAGGGTGGCGGCCTCGCTGGTGTGGGGCAAGTCACCCCGACAAGGCCCTTGCCGGGGCTATGTAGGCCGCCCCGACAAGGGTGTTGCCAAGGGGAATCCATCTTGCCCCTTTGCTTTTCGCGCCTCTGGCTTGAGTACTACTTTTGCAGTCTCGTACCTTTGCTTCTTCTGCCTTGCCAAGCATGGTCGCAGGTGAGGCTACGACTGCCCGCGCACAAGTAAAGGGATACAGAAATCCCCCTACTTTTGTACACCGACAGGAGCCCCCGAGCCCGGGCCACACATAAGCACGAAGTGTTGTTGGGCCAGGCCTAGAACGGTGCGTGGGCACGCGTGGCCGAGTTTCAACCGTGGTAATTTCTTCGCCAGATGCGCTTCCCCATGATTCACATTGAGTGCGTGACATGGGGGTCGTGCGTTGAACGGTCGTATCACGCTTGCATCACCCTACGGTCAATAGTAAAGAGGCGTCCTGCGTCTCCCTCATAAAAAAGAGGAAACCTCAAGGGCGCTGCTCATTTACCCTCCACGCCTTTCCAATCTCGGAACCGTCGTTCCCCTCTTCTTCTTCAGGCGCAAATCGAAGCTTTCGCTGCTGCTCACCGCCGGTGCCCCCATTGCCCTTGATCCCTCACCCTTTCTCAGCTGCCATGGAGCCCAAGACAAGCAAGGGCAAGGGAGCGGCCAAGGACGCCGGGGGGAAGGAGGCGCCGGAGAGCGAGTTGGTGGAGCTGCGGACGCAATACACCCTCTTCACCTTGACGGTCGACGTGCTCACCCTCAAGGAGAAGTTTAGGCCCCTGTGGGGAAGGGAGACGTCGGGGCATCCCGCCACACGCATCGTCCCCGCCTCCTTCGCCAAGGCCGGTCCAAATCGATATCCTTTTTTTGTTGACTATTTATCATGAGGGCTCTGCCCCCCTTTCTCAGATTTCTTCAACGACATCATGCACACCTACGGCTTCCACCTTCTGGACCTTACGCCGAACGTCGTGGCGTGCATGGCCTTCTTTGCCCATCTTTGCCCATCTTTGCGAGGGCTTCGCCGGAGTGCTCCCCAGCACGGCGCTCTTCCGCCATTAGTTTGTTGGGGATCGTAGCAGAATTTTTAAAATTTCCTACGCATCACCAAGATCCATCTATGGAGTATACTAGCAACGAGGGGAAAGGAGTGCATCTACATACCCTTGTAGATCGCGAGCGGAAGCGTTCCAATGAACGGGGTTGATGGAGTCGTACTCGTCGTGATCCAAATCACCGATGACCGAGTGCCGAACGGACGGCACCTCCGCGTTCAACACACGTACGGAGCAGCGACGTCTCCTCCTTCTTGATCCAGCAAGGGGGAAGGAGAGGTTGATGGAGATCCAGCAGCACGACGGCGTGGTGGTGGATGTAGCGGGATCTCGGCAGGGCTTCGCCAAGCTTCTGCGAGAGGGAGAGGTGTTGCAGGGGAGGAGGGAGGCGCCAAGGGCTGTGTATTGCTGCCCTCCCTCCCCCCTTTATATAGGCCCCCTGGGAGGGGGGGCGCCGGCCAAGAACCCATCTATGGGGGGGGCGGCGGCCAAGGGGGGGAACTTCCCCCCCAAGTCAAGTGGGGCGCCCCCCACCCTAGGGTTTCCAACCCTAGGCGCAGGGGGAGGCCCATGGGGGGCGCCCCAGCCCACTAAGGGCTGGTTCCCTTCCCACTTCAGCCCATGGGGCCCTCCGGGATAGGTGGCCCCACCCGGTGGACCCCCGGGACCCTTCCGGTGGTCCCGGTACAATACCGATAACCCCCGAAACTTTCCCGGTGGCCGAAACTGGACTTCCTATATATAATTCTTCACCTCCGGACCATTCCGGAACTCCTCGTGACGTCCGGGATCTCATCCGGGACTCCGAACAACTTTCGGGTTTCCGCATACTCATATCTCTACAACCCTAGCGTCACCGAACCTTAAGTGTGTAGACCCTACGGGTTCGGGAGACATGCAGACATGACCGAGACGCCTCTCCGGTCAATAACCAACAGCGGGATCTGGATACCCATGTTGGCTCCCACATGTTCCACGATGATCTCATCGGATGAACCACGATGTCGAGGATTCAATCAATCCCGTATACAATTCCCTTTGTCAATCGGTATGTTACTTGCCCGAGATTCGATCGTCGGTATCCCAATACCTTGTTCAATCTCGTTACCGGCAAGTCTCTTTACTCGTACCGCAATGCATGATCCCGTGACTAACTCCTTAGTCACATTGAGCTCATTATGATGATGCATTACCGAGTGGGCCCAGAGATACCTCTCCGTCATACGGAGTGACAAATCCCAGTCTCGATCCGTGCCAACCCAACAGACACTTTCGGAGATACCCGTAGTGTACCTTTATAGTCACCCAGTTACGTTGTGACGTTTGGCACACCCAAAGTACTCCTACGGTATCCGGGAGTTGCACGATCTCATGGTCTAAGGAGAAGATACTTGACATTGGAAAAGCTCTAGCAAACGAACTACACGATCTTTGAGCTATGCTTAGGATTGGGTCTTGTCCATCACATCATTCTCCTAATGATGTGATCCCGTTATCAATGACATCCAATGTCCATAGTCAGGAAACCATGACTATCTGTTGATCAACGAGCTAGTCAACTAGAGGCTTACTAGGGACACGTTGTGGTCTATGTATTCACACATGCATTACGATTTCCGGATAACACAATTATAGCATGAACAATAGACAATTACCATGAACAAAGAAATATAATAATAACCATTTATTATTGCCTCTAGGGCATATTTCCAACAGTCTCCCACTTGCACTAGAGTCAATAATCTAGTTACATTGTGATGAATCGAACACCCATTGCGTCCTGGTGTTGATCATGTTTTGCTCTAGGGAGAGGTTTAGTCAACGGATCTGCTACATTCAGGTCCGTATGTACTTTACAAATATCTATGTCTCCATTTTGAACACTTTCACGAATGGAGTTGAAGCGACGCTTGATATGCCTGGTCTTCCTGTGAAACCTGGGCTCCTTCGCAAGGGCAATAGCTCCAGTGTTGTCACAGAAGAGAGTCATCGGGCCCGACGCATTGGGAATCACCCCTAGGTCGGTAATGAACTCCTTCATCCAGACTGCTTCCTGTGCTGCCTCCGAGGCTGCCATGTACTCCGCTTCACATGTAGATCCCGCCACGACGCTTTGCTTGCAACTGCACCAGCTTACTGCTCCTCCATTCAAAATATACACGTATCCGGTTTGTGACTTCGAGTCATCCAGATCTGTGTCGAAGCTAGCGTCGACGTAACCCTTTACGACGAGCTCTTCGTCACCTCCATAAACGAGAAACATATCCTTAGTCCTCTTCAGGTACTTCAGGATATTCTTGACCGCTGTCCAGTGTTCCATGCCGGGATTACTTTGGTACCTTCCTACCAAACTTACGGCAAGGTTTACATCAGGTCTGGTACACAGCATGGCATACATAATAGACCCTATGGCCGAGGCATAGGGGATGACACTCATCTTTTCTCTATCTTCTGCCGTGGTCGGGCATTGAGCCGTGCTCAATTGCACACCTTGCAATACAGGCAAGAACCCCTTCTTGGACTGATCCATATTGAACTTCTTCAATATCTTGTCAAGGTACGTACTCTGTGAAAGACCAATGAGGCGTCTTGATCTATCTCTATAGATCTTGATGCCTAATATATAAGCAGCTTCTCCAAGGTCCTTCATTGAAAAACACTTATTCAAATAGGCCTTTATACTTTCCAAGAATTCTATATCATTTCCCATCAATAGTATGTCATCCACATATAATAAGAGAAATGCTACAGAGCTCCCACTCACTTTCTTGTAAACACAGGCTTCTCCATAAGTCTGTGTAAACCCAAACGCTTTGATCATCTCATCAAAGCGAATGTTCCAACTCCGAGATGCTTGCACCAGTCCATAGATTGAGCGCTGGAGCTTGCATACTTTGTTAGCATTCTTAGGATCGACAAAACCTTCCGGCTGCATCATATACAATTCTTCCTTAAGGAAGCCGTTAAGGAATGCCGTTTTGACGTCCATCTGCCATATCTCATAATCATAGTATGCGGCAATTGCTAACATGATTCGGACGGACTTCAGCTTCGCTACGGGTGAGAAAGTCTCATCGTAGTCAACCCCTTGAACTTGTCGATAACCCTTAGCGACAAGTCGAGCCTTATAGATGGTCACATTACCATCCGCGTCTGTCTTCTTCTTAAAGATCCATTTATTTTCTATGGCTCGCCGATCATCGGGCAAGTCAGTCAAAGTCCATACTTCGTTTTCATACATGGATCCTATCTCGGATTTCATGGCTTCTAGCCATTTGTCGGAATCCGGGCCCGCCATCGCTTCTTCATAGTTCGAAGGTTCACCGTTGTCTAACAACATGATTTCCAGGACAGGGTTGCCGTACCACTCTGGTGCGGAACGTGTCCTTGTGGACCTACGAAGTTCAGCAGTAACTTGATCCGAAGCTTCATGATCATCATCATTAACTTCCTCCCCAGTCGGTGTAGGCACCACAGGAACATCTTCCCGCGCTGCGCTACTTTCCGGTTCGGAAGGGGTGACTATCACCTCATCAAGTTCCACTTTCCTCCCACTTAATTCTTTCGAGAGAAACTCTTTCTCCAGAAAGGACCCGTTCTTGGCAACGAAGATCTTGCCTTCGGATCTGAGGTAGAAGGTATACCCAATAGTTTCCTTAGGGTATCCTATGAAGACGCATTTCTCCGACTTGGGTTCGAGCTTTTCAGGTTGAAGTTTCTTGACATAAGCATCGCATCCCCAAACTTTTAGAAACGACAGCTTAGGTTTCTTCCCAAACCATAATTCATACGGTGTCGTCTCAACGGATTTCGACGGAGCCCTATTTAAAGTGAATGCGGCAGTCTCTAAAGCATAGCCCCAAAATGAGAGCGGTAAATCGGTAAGAGACATCATAGATCGCACCATATCCAATAGAGTGCGATTACGACGTTCGGACACACCGTTTCGCTGAGGTGTTCCAGGCGGCGTGAGTTGTGAAACGATTCCACATTTCCTTAAGTGCGCACCAAATTCGTGACTTAAATATTCTCCACCACGATCTGATCGTAAGAATTTTATTTTCCTGTCACGTTGATTCTCAACCTCACTCTGAAATTCCTTGAACTTTTCAAAGGTTTCAGACTTGTGTTTCATTAGGTAGACATACCCATATCTACTTAAGTCATCAGTGAGAGTGAGAACATAACGATATCCTCCGCGAGCCTCAACACTCATTGGACCGCACACATCGGTATGTATAATTTCCAATAAGTTGGTTGCTCGCTCCATTGTTCCGGAGAACGGAGTCTTGGTCATCTTACCCATGAGGCATGGTTCGCACGTGTCAAATGATTCGTAATCAAGAGACTCCAAAAGTCCATCTGCATGGAGCTTCTTCATGCGCTTGACACCAATGTGACCAAGGCGGCAGTGCCACAAGTATGTGGGACTATCGTTATCAACTTTACATCTTTTGGTATTCACACTATGAATATGTGTAACATCACGTTCGAGATTCATCAAGAATAAACCATTGACCAGCGGGGCATGACCATAAAACATATCTCTCATATAAATAGAACAACCATTATTCTCGGATTTAAATGAGTAGCCATCTCGAATTAAACGAGATCCAGATACAATGTTCATGCTTAAAGCTGGCACTAAATAACAATTATTGAGGTTTAAAACTAATCCCGTAGGTAGATGCAGAGGTAGCGTGCCGACGGCGATCACATCGACCTTGGAACCATTCCCGACGCGCATCGTCACCTCGTCCTTTGCCAGTCTCCGTTTATTCCGCAGTTCCTGTTTTGAGTTACAAATATGAGCAACCGCACCGGTATCAAATACCCAGGAGCTACTACGAGTACTGGTAAGGTACACATCAATTACATGTATATCACATATACCTTTGGTGTTGCCGGCCTTCTTGTCCGCTAAGTATTTGGGGCAGTTCCGCTTCCAGTGACCACTTCCCTTGCAATAAAAGCACTCAGTCTCAGGCTTGGGTCCATTCCTTGGCTTCTTCCCAGTAACTGGCTTACCGGGCGCGGCAACTCCCTTGCCGTCCTTCTTGAAGTTCTTCTTACCCTTGCCCTTCTTGAACTTAGTGGTTTTATTCACCATCAACACTTGATGTTCTTTTCTGATCTCCACCTCCGCTGATTTCAGCATCGAATATACCTCAGGAATGGTCTTTTCCATCCCCTGCATATTGAAGTTCATCACAAAGCTCTTGTAGCTTGGTGGAAGCGACTGAAGGATTCTGTCAATGACCGCGTCATCCGGGAGATTAACTCCCAGCTGAGACAAGCGGTTGTGTAACCCAGACATTCTGAGTATGTGCTCACTAACAGAACTATTTTCCTCCATTTTACAGCTGAAGAACTTGTCGGAGACTTCATATCTCTCGACCCGGGCATGAGCTTGGAAAACCATTTTCAGCTCTTCGAACATCTCATATGCTCCATGTTTCTCAAAACGCTTTTGGAGACCCGGTTCTAAGCTGTAAAGCATGCCGCACTGAACGAGGGAGTAATCATCAGCACGTGATTGCCAAGCGTTCATAACGTCTTGGTTCTCTGGGATTGGTGCTTCACCTAGCGGTGCTTCTAGGACATAATCTTTCTTGGCAGCTATGAGGATGATCCTCAGGTTCCGGACCCAGTCCGTATAGTTGCTGCCATCATCTTTCAGCTTGGTTTTCTCTAGGAACGCGTTGAAGTTGAGGACAACGTGGGCCATTTGATCTACAAGACATATTGTAAAGATTTTAGACTAAGTTCATGATAATTAAGTTCATCTAATCAAATTACTCAATGAACTCCCACTCAGATAGACATCCCTCTAGTCATCTAAGTGAAACATGATCCGAGTTAACTAGGCCGTGTCCGATCATCACGTGAGACGGACTAGTCAAGATCGGTGAACATCTCCATGTTGATCGTATCTTCTATACGACTCATGCTCGACCTTTCGGTCCTCCGTGTTCCGAGGCCATGTCTGTACATGCTAGGCTCGTCAAGTCAACCTAAGTGTATTGCGTGTGTCCCGAGGCCATGTCTGTACATGCTAGGCTCGTCAACACCCGTTGTATGCGAACGTTAGAATCTATCACACCCGATCATCACGTGGTGCTTCGAAACAACGAACCTTCGCAACGGTGCACAGTTAGGGGGAACACTTTCTTGAAATTATCATAAGGGATCATCTTACTTACTACCGTCGTTCTAAGCAAATAAGATGCAAAACATGATAAACATCACATGCAATCAAATAGTGACATGATATGGCCAATATCATTTTGCTCCTTTGATCTCCATCTTCGGGGCGCCATGATCATCTTTGTCACCGGCATGACACCATGATCTCCATCATCATGATCTCCATCATCGTGTCTTCATGAAGTTGTCACGCCAACGATTACTTCTACTTCTATGGCTAACGCGTTTAGCAATAAAGTAAAGTAATTTACATGGCGTTATTCAATGACACGCAGGTCATACAAAATAATAAAGACAACTCCTATGGCTCCTGCCGGTTGTCATACTCATCGACATGCAAGTCGTGATTCCTATTACAAGAATATGATCAATCTCATACATCACATATATCATTCATCACATCTTCTGGCCATATCACATCACATAGCACATGCTGCAAAAACAAGTTAGACGTCCTCTAATTGTTGTTGCAAGTTTTTACGTGGCTTGTATAGGTTTCTAGCAAGAACGTTTCTTACCTACGTAAAACCACAACGTGATATGCCAATTTCTATTTACCCTTCATAAGGACCCTTTTCATCGAATCCGTTCCGACTAAAGTGGGAGAGACAGACACCCGCTAGCCACCTTATGCAACTAGTGCATGTCAGTCGGTGGAACCTGTCTCACGTAAGCGTACGTGTAAGGTCGGTCCGGGCCGCTTCATCCCACAATACCGCCGAAACAAGATAAGACTAGTAGCGGCAAGAAGAATTGGCAACATCTACGCCCACAACTGCTTTGTGTTCTACTCGTGCATAGTAACTACGCATAGGCCTGGCTCATGATGCCACTGTTGGGGATCGTAGCAGAATTTTAAAATTTCCTACGCATCACCAAGATCCATCTATGGAGTATACTAGCAACGAGGGGAAAGGAGTGCATCTACATACCCTTGTAGATCGCGAGCGGAAGCGTTCCAATGAACGGGGTTGATGGAGTCGTACTCGCCGTGATCCAAATCACCGATGACCGAGTGCCGAACGGACGGCACCTCCGCGTTCAACACACGTACGGAGCAGCGACGTCTCCTCCTTCTTGATCCAGCAAGGGGGAAGGAGAGGTTGATGGAGATCCAGCAGCACGACGGCGTGGTGGTGGATGTAGCGGGATCTCGGCAGGGCTTCGCCAAGCTTCTGCGAGAGGGAGAGGTGTTGCAGGGGAGGAGGGAGGCGCCAAGGGCTGTGTATTGCTGCCCTCCCTCCCCCCCTTTATATAGGCCCCCTGGGAGGGGGGGCGCCGGCCAAGAACCCATCTATGGGGGGGGCGGCGGCCAAGGGGGGGAAACTTCCCCCCCAAGTCAAGTGGGGCGCCCCCCCACCCTAGGGTTTCCAACCCTAGGCGCAGGGGGGAGGCCCATGGGGGGCGCCCCAGCCCACTAAGGGCTGGTTCCCTTCCCACTTCAGCCCATGGGGCCCTCCGGGATAGGTGGCCCCACCCGGTGGACCCCCGGGACCCTTCCGGTGGTCCCGGTACAATACCGATAACCCCCGAAACTTTCCCGGTGGCCGAAACTGGACTTCCTATATATAATTCTTCACCTCCGGACCATTCCGGAACTCCTCGTGACGTCCGGGATCTCATCCGGGACTCCGAACAACTTTCGGGTTTCCGCATACTCATATCTCTACAACCCTAGCGTCACCGAACCTTAAGTGTGTAGACCCTACGGGTTCGGGAGACATGCAGACATGACCGAGACGCCTCTCCGGTCAATAACCAACAGCGGGATCTGGATACCCATGTTGGCTCCCACATGTTCCACGATGATCTCATCGGATGAACCACGATGTCGAGGATTCAATCAATCCCGTATACAATTCCCTTTGTCAATCGGTATGTTACTTGCCCGAGATTCGATCGTCGGTATCCCAATACCTTGTTCAATCTCGTTACCGGCAAGTCTCTTTACTCGTACCGCAATGCATGATCCCGTGACTAACTCCTTAGTCACATTGAGCTCATTATGATGATGCATTACCGAGTGGGCCCAGAGATACCTCTCCGTCATACGGAGTGACAAATCCCAGTCTCGATCCGTGCCAACCCAACAGACACTTTCGGAGATACCCGTAGTGTACCTTTATAGTCACCCAGTTACGTTGTGACGTTTGGCACACCCAAAGTACTCCGACGGTATCCGGGAGTTGCACGATCTCATGGTCTAAGGAGAAGATACTTGACATTGGAAAAGCTCTAGCAAACGAACTACACGATCTTTGAGCTATGCTTAGGATTGGGTCTTGTCCATCACATCATTCTCCTAATGATGTGATCCCGTTATCAATGACATCCAATGTCCATAGTCAGGAAACCATGACTATCTATTGATCAACGAGCTAGTCAACTAGAGGCTTACTAGGGACACGTTGTGGTCTATGTATTCACACATGCATTACGATTTCCGGATAACACAATTATAGCATGAACAATAGACAATTACCATGAACAAAGAAATATAATAATAACCATTTATTATTGCCTTTAGGGCATATTTCCAACATAGTTCACCCCTCGCATCCAGCCAGGGGGTACCATCTCTGGCTGCATCACATGGATCCCGAGGACCTAGAGCAGGGGCACGTACCCGTAGGGTGTCCAGAAGGAGAGGTGGGACGAGTGGCGGGGCCGGTGGTGCTGGATCAAGGAGGCAGATCCGCAGGAGTTCTGCCGGGTCCGCCGGAGGCCGCCGGTCCGCAGCAAGGACCAGGGCAATCTCGACGCCGACGACAAGAAGCTCACGGTTGCCACCACCAGGATCAACCGCCTCACCTGGGTTGGGCTCACTCTCGAGATGATCGGGGCTGACTTCATCCACCGCCGGATTGCCCCACTGCACAATAAGGGGAGGTCGGCCTGGGACTTCAGGAATGCGGCCGATATCATGAGGCTCCGCCCCGGCCTTAACCACAACTTCACGGTGCTGCAGCATGCTCATCTTTGTTAGAGGCTCTTCCAGCTCAAGGTTGACGAGGTCGGCAGGGTTGAGAGGACCGGCAAGGCCGAGAAGACCGACAAGGCCGGCAAGTCTAACAACCTGTTCGGGTTGCCAGCGGGGGTAGTCCCGTTGAGCAACAACTCTTGCCTGACCACCACCATCGCCATGATGCCAGCTTTCAACGCGCACGGCCTCGATTTAACCTAGGCTGAGCCAAAGGCGGAGCTGGTGCAGGCATTCTTTGACAACTTGTCGGAGAGGTATGTTCGTGATGAGCCGCAGCACATCCGCGACACTACCGAGGAGGAGCTGGCATACATTGCCGCCAGGGCAGAGGAGGCAACACTTGCTAAGGAGGCCAGCAGCCTCGGCACTGTGGAGGACGAGGCCGACGTGGCCGCAGAAGAGAGGGAGTTTGCCGAGTGGACGGGGTCTGCCGGGGAACCCAGCGGCGCCGGCACTGCGGTTCCCCTTGTTGAAGAAGCGGTCGAGGAGTCGGCCGAAGAGGAGACCGAGGCGGATGACTCCTCGGCCCGGGGAGGAAACGCGTCCTACGGCGGGCTAGTTCCGGCGAGCCGGTTCGGCCTGTCAAGGTCGTGCAACGGGAACGGGCCCAGGCGCAGCCCGCGCGCCAGACGAGGGCTACGGCAGCGAAGAAGGCCGCGACCACCGCCTCCTCCTCGTCCGAGTGGCCCAGGACTTCACCCCCTTCTCCTCCCCTTGCGGATGCCGCCTCGGAGGCCGATTTCAACCTTGGGTCCTTTAGCTCGAAGACGAAAAGGAGGCCAGTGGAGGAGAACGAGTAAGCACCTTGCCCCTCATCATTTCCTGACCCTCCGCCCGTGCCATCTTTCCCTAACTTGATCTTATCTTCAAAGTGACACGGAGACGCTGGCCCAGAGGGCGGCGAAGAGAGCCAAAGCTTCGACAGGCGACTAGCCCCCGGCGAACGCACCGCGCACGCCGGCATTGGTGGTGATCAGCCCGGACAACAGCCCTCGACGCAGCCCCCGCTTCAGCCCCCAATATAAGTTCATTATTCACTCCCCATCGACGGGCGTTGGGGTGTGTATCCTTGGTGCTGATCTTGTCGGTTTCGCAGGAGGAGAGCGGCAATAGGAGGAGCCGCTAAGGGCCGCCCCTGACACGCCGCCCCCGTCAACCACGCCACCCAGAGGGGTGTCGCCGGCAAGGGCATCTACCGCCGATCCCACGCACACGGAGGAATAGGGGGCAAGCTTGGGCGCTGGTGGCTCCATCCCGGCAACGAACGTTGGCAGGGAGGAAACCACTTCTTCTCAATTCGGCACGGGTAAGTCACCTGCCTCCCGTCCCTTGGTATCTCTGCCATGCGATGTTCTTTCTTTTCTTGGTTCTGAACTTTGATTTTGGCCTCGCTTCATTCTCCTTTCTGGTTTCCGGACCCTCCCTCGATGGACCAGGAAGACATCGACACTATCACCGAGGAGGTTGCCAAGGATGCTGAAGCTGAAGCCACCAAGATCGCTGCTGGGGAAGCCGCCAAGTCCGCCGCCGAGGAGGCCGCCAAGGGGCCTGCCGGGGAGACCGGCGAGGCTGCTACCGGGGAGGCCAGCAAGGGGCCTGTCGTGGAGACCGGCGAGGCTGCTGCCACGGAGGCTGGCAAGGCCGCTGCCGAGGAGGCCGCCAAGGGGCCTGCCGGGGAGGGGGTGGCCGAAGATCAACCTTCCTCCCTTGCAGCCCCTGCCATGGGTAAGTACTTGAGGGTGGGTGATGATCTGTTCATCTGCCTCCCAGGGACGGCAAGCACCAGAGCGCCAGCCGAAGGGGAGGTGTTCGACGATGAGGCGCTTGTCACCGCCGGGCTCCAGGTTGTCGACGAACCGAGCACCAGCGGCGGCGGTTCCCAAGAGGAGCAGCTCCTCCGGGCCATGAGCGCCAATTTCCTGAAGCTTTAGGCGCTCCACCATGCCCGCAAGGATAAGGTGAACTCCAGGATAGAGGTTGTGGACAAGGCGGAAGCGGATTTCTAGGAGCGCGTTGCTCAGATGCAAGTCTGGTTCGGCGAGGCCCGGCAGGAACTGAGGACCGCCCAGGATGAGCTGGATGAGCGCAAGCGAGAGCTCTTCCTGAAGCAGGCCGACATCAAGAAGGCGCAAGAGGCGGCGAAGGAACAGGTCGCCAAGGACGAAGCTGACCGGAGGCAGCAGCAAGCTCTGCTGGACACCCAAGAGGAAGACATCATTGCTCGTGAACAAGCGCTTGCCACCACGCTTCGCGGCAAGGACGAGGAGATCGAGAAGCTTGTCGCGCAGCGGACCCAGGAGCTGGAGTGGAAGCACAAGGATGCACTTGATGATCTGGCCCTGGACCAAGCCGGCAAGGTGGAGAAGCTGGAGCTGGAGCGGGATGAGCTGAAGAAGGAGATCTCAAAGCTGACGGAAGACAGGGACACGGCTAACCGCACTCTGGCGGATATGCAGGTCACCATCTCTGACAAGACCAAGCTGCTCTCCGAGGCCAACGACTCCAATGTATTTTTTCCATGTATTATCTCCTGCATGTCTATAATTTAGTGAGTCAAGTATGCCGATGGAGCTCGTGTACTTGTTGATCATGTACAATGTGAAGTGTTTAGCTGTGTTGTGAGGTATCATAATCTGCGGTGTTTGGAGACAGAGTGAGTTAAAGTTCATTTTTGTCAGGAGAATTAAATGACATGTAAATGTGCAATCTTTAGGAAGAATGAATTAAGTTTGTATATCTCTATTAACTTACCAACTTTTTCTTTAATAGTTCTTTCCCTCTTACAAGGGGTACAATCTCTTTCAATGCTTCTTCCTCATTGAATTCTCGTAGTCCTCCTTTTCCAGGATTAACTCAGAGCACAAGCTGCGACAAAAAAGTTATCTACTTTTTAGTTGAAATATATAATCACTGAAATGATGCAAGTGTTTTCGTCCAATTGGACTTCATACGTTTGCAAATTCTACGGATAGTATGGCTTTATCGGTTGTGTTGTATTGTTGCTGCTCCGTCCATTCTTCGAACAATGTGTTTGCGATGGAGCCCTCCATCTGTCCATCTCCTTTTCGTAGCTGTTACATTATGTCTTCTTCTGTAATCCAATTGGGTCACTTTGAGCTATTATATACGTTTAGGCTGTAAGCAGAAAAGGTTTATACATTAGTTAGGTGGCTTTAAAAAGGATCAGCACTTATCTGTTTTTTCATTTTAACAAGAGAAAGTACTTACTGTCCGCATTCTTCCAGTCCTTCTTTGCTGAATAGGTATTCATGAAGTGCCTTGGCTTTGTTCATAAATTTGAAATCTCCTGGGACAAATGTAGGAATCTTGATTTTTCCATGGAGCCTACTTGAAGGCTTCACCGACCTCTTCTTGACCGAGATTTTCTTGGCTGAGCTGTTCTCAGATGATTGAGCCATTGAATGTTCTCCTGATTCTTGTTGCAAGCTTGTCAGATACGGCGTGAGATATTTGTTGAATTCAAAGTCTTCATGCTGAATCCATAATGTTTTGATTTCATCGAATTCATAGCCCATCTGTGTAAGCTCATTGTATATCATTAGTTGGCCCGGGTTAAGGCTTAAAAGAAATTCATCAACTCCTTCTTGCTTTTTCATCGTTTTGTGTTTTAAGAAGTCTAAAGAGACGGTGCTGGAGGTGCCTTGATGATTGTTTGTCGACCTTGTTTCTTCTTGAAGAAGAACATGTTATTTCTTCTGCTCGGAAACCTGTTCTTGTGTAGTTGATACATCGTTGCTTCTGTCATCCACTTTTAAAGCAGTGCCTTTTTGTTCAAGTTGCTCTGTGCTTTGGGATATTGTTGTTGATATTTTGCTCGTTATTGGTGTCCGTTGCCTCTTCAGGTTGGTGTGGTATCTTGTCGTCTGGTGGTGGTTGATCCGGTTCTATTGGTGGATCCTTTTCTTTGTGGTCTGTGCAAGATTCTTTGACGACGGCATGGCTGCTGACATGCATAAGCTCTTTGTGTTCACTGCATATATGAATAACTTCTTGCTCTTGGGTGGTTGTCGCATGCATAATATGTTCCTTTTGGCTCGGGATTTGGCGGAAACTCTTCTAGTACACAACATTCTATCTGTTGCATTTCTTTGTCTCCCATATCGACTTCATACTGCAACATATATGTTAGAATCAAGAAATAATAATAATAAAACTTATTACTATTTGGTAGTGTGACAAAATTGTAAGGTTTTGTTTCCGAAAAGACTAACCTATTGTACACTTGATTAATGACAGTGCGGTATTGCCTCTGTGTTGACTGATTAGTTGATATAGAATTTTTTTCCTCAACTCTGGTACTTGTTCTGCCTCTAAGGCCGCTGTTGTTCCATCTTTGGAGTAGTGCTTCACATTCATGTACGTATAGAATGCGCCGCCCATTCTGCATGTAGTAGTAACATTGTTGCATTCGAGAAACAGATAGAAGAGAAATGTTGGAGCAATGGTAGTAGTAATTGTTGCATTAAAAAAAATGAAAGAATAGAATTATTTGAGGAATGGTAGTAGTGAATCTTGCATTGAAGAAAAGAAAGAAGAGAAGTGTTGGAAGTGCTTACGTGTCTTCTCCCTGAAGTGGCACCTACAGTTTGACCTTTTTGAAATGGTCGATGCTTCTTTCTGAAAGCTGGAGCTCTGTGCTTACCATGTTATAATCTTGCAGTTTTTCTTCTTCTTCTTCTTCTTCTTCTATATATGTTGAAAATGCTCTAAGCCTGGCAGGTAGTAGTTTTTTTCTAATATGTGCTTGATCATTATTTTTTGTAGCACATTGGATCTTCGTCCTCGGCTTCCTTTATTGAGTGCTACTTGTCTTGTCATACATACACAAAGGGAATTTGTCAGTTCAGTTATAGGCAAAGTTTATCTATTTATAAACTGATATTTATCGTTTTGAACGTGATTCTTTTGTCGTGATCTTTATTTACAGTGTTGCTTAACTATAGAATCTTTTCCCTGTGCCATTGAGTTGTTTTCTCAAGATCGTTAGCATGGGCTTGATTGCTTCGCTGCTCACTGGTTTACCGACCTTGAAGCTTTCGGCGATATGACCTAGATCGACATCGAACCTGTCCGTTGTAATGAAAAGCTCATCCCTGCAAAGTATATTTACAAAAATATTTCAATTTACACATGATACAGTTAAAATCATTGTATGTAAGAATGTGTTGTGTGATAGTTACATGGACTTACCTTTCTTTCTTTGTCCATGGCTTGCACACAACATTGTACAGGTCTTCGATGGCTTTGGTGACGGCATGTCTATGTTTGCCCCCTTTCTCCTTTGTGCCTGGGATGATTTTGAATTTAATGTAAATAATTTCAAGTCGCAAGATAGCAATTAAGTTTCTATTGTCTTGGCTGCTTTGATGCTAGAAGATATGCCTTGTCCAGTGTTGTTCCTTTCTTGTTCTCGTTCTGCTTCTGGCGGCATGTGATGTTGTCCTTTTTGCGCTGTACATTCGAAGCTCGCTTCGTCAGTACCCTTTTTTCCAGTTTCTGCTGCATCCTCGTTTGAGTCGTATGTGCTTTTCTTAGCGTCATGTTTTTGCTTGTCAACCGTCATGTCTTGCTGGTGGTCTTTTCCGTCCTGTTTTTCAGTCTCGACCTGGTTGGCAGTAACCTCTTTGCCAGGAGAATCGCCGTCGTACGACGGTGTAGGGTTTTCTTCGTTAGTGTCTGGTTCTTTCTCTGAAAATATTATAACCAAGTTTCTGTAGAACAATCTGAGTGTTTGCTTCATTGATTGTATCTGTGTGGTTGCCTTCTTCGTGTTTCTGCATTATCATGGAAAAAGCGTTAAATAATTTAATTTGGTACTTTATTTTAATTATAGCAGCTGTGACAGGAAAATAGCGAAGCGTTCGGTGCGTTTTTTGAGCTATTTGATTGTGAATAGGCATTATTTTATTGAGATTAAGCTATAATTTTGTAGAAACATTTTGTGCAACTTCGCCTGTTTAGCTATCGTTGCTGCTGCTGACTGTTCCTTCACCCGTCCTTCGTTGAGTGAAGTTTTTTCGGGATCCCCTTGTTCTGTCTTTTGGTGTTCATCGTCACTGCCCTTGTTTTTGTCCTGTAGCTATTCAAGCATAGAGGTGGCTAAGTGGCAGTGCATTTGAGGTTTCATGGAGGTACTTTATATTTTCGTAGAATCAACTTACGTAACTTTACCTCCTCAGTCGTTGCTTCTACCGTCGTCTCTGCTACTCTTCTCGTTGCTGCTGCTGACTGTTCCACCCGTTCTTCGTTGAGTGGAGGTTTTTGGGCATCTTCTTGATCTTTCTTTTGGAGTTCATCGCTGCTAACCTCGTTTTTTCTTGTAGCTTTTCAAACATAGAGGTGGCTAAGTGGGAGTGCATTTGAGGTTCCAGGAGCTATTTTATACTTCCATAGGATTAGCTTAAGTAACTTTACCTTTTCAGTCGTTGTTGTCGGTGTCAAAACCGGCCGATATCGGGTAGGGGTCCCGAACTGTGCGTCTGAGGATCGAAGGTAACATGAGGCAAGGGACACGATGTTTACCCAGGTTCGGGCCCTCTTGATGGAGGTAATACCCTACTTCCTGGTTGATTGACTTTGATGAGTATAGGGGTTACAAGAGTTGATCTACCTCGAGATCGTAATGGCTAAACCCTAGATGTCTAGCCTGTATGATTATGATTGCCTCTACAGACTAAACCCTCCAGTTTATATAGACACCGGAGGGGCCTAGGGTTGTACAGAGTCGGTTTATAGAAAAAGGAATCTTCACATCCGAACGCCGAGCTTGCCATCCACGCAAAGAAGAGTCCCATCCGGACACAGGGGAAGGCCTTCTATCTCGTATCTTCACGGCCCATCTGTCCGGCCCATGTCGCATAGCCCGACCATCCGAGGACCCCTTAATCTAGGACTCCCTCAGTAGCCCCCGAACTTGCCTTCAGTGACGATGTAGTATCCGGCTTTATGTCTTCGGCTTTGTAAGGCGGGTTCTCCATTATACTTCAGATTGACGATAGTTCGGCTCCATATTAAATATCGTGTTTTTTGCCGCCGTCGCCCCGGCTTCCACGCGTCAGACGAATGCGAATGGTTCAGGTATCTTTTACAAATTACCCCTCGACCATACAGGGATGGAGTCTATTTAAGGGGATTGGATCTCAGATGCCATTCCACACCACGCGGAAGTCCTTGGAACTTGCCACAGGAAATCGTCCATACATGGCCGGCACTCCTAGCTCCTCCTCACGCCCCTACGACCCTCAAAAAGGCTTCAGAGGCAGGGATATCTTCCTCCCGCGGATCTAGTCATCGTTCGGGTTGGATTAACTTCCCTTAATAGCGAAGCCCTCGCGCAAAATTTCCCCAATCCTTCTAAAGAGGAGCGGGTGTGCTTCGTTTCTTTCCTTCTGAGAGGCGTAGGATTCCCTATCCACCCTTTCCTCAGAGGTCTCCTGGAGTATTATGGCCTCCAACTGCACAATCTGACGCCCGGCTCCATCCTGCATATCGCGGGCTTCGTTGCTCTCTGTGAGCTGTTCCTAGGCTGCGAGGTCCATTTCGAATTATGTCGGAAATTCTTCTGCCTCGTTCCCCGCTCCCAAAAGGGATCTATATTCGAAGTGGGCGGCGCCGAAGTATGGCACATAGACGGAATAGGATACCTGTCCGGCACTCCGAAGAAGGCATCCGAAGAGTGGCCCTCGGAATGGTTTTATATTGAAGACGTCGTGCTTCCGGACCCAACCCGGCGCGACCTTCCCGAATTCTCCAGCGCTCCTTTAAAGAAGTGCGCCGGCTGGCGTCCCCGGAGCCTCGAGGAAAGAGATAGTGCGGAGGTCGAGAGGTTGGCAAGCATAATCAGAGTACTTGCCAACTCCGGGCTATCAATAATTGAGGTAATGGCAATTTCAATAACGTGATGCGTTCAACCGCTCCAGTCTAGGGGTTTTCCCATGTGGCATTACAACGGGGAGGACGATGCATCCCATTGTCTACGCCAGGGTCCGGACAACTTTGCCGCCCTGGCCACCATCTTAGCTGATCTTTTCAAAGGGGAGAAGGAAGATTTCACTCGCTTGAAGTTTCGGGAAGGTTTTTCCATGTACAACCCCATCGACTGGGTAAGTTTCAACGATCGGCTTTACTCAATCCTTTTCCAGAGTTACGCTAGTCGAATCTAATCCGGCCGCTTCTAATAGGAATGGAGAAAGATCGTCAAGGGGATCCACAGGCCCGCTCCACAGCCAGAGGTTAATATCGGGATCTAGATCCCGGATATGAAGAAGATCTAGACATATTTATAGAGCTTAAGGAGGGAATCTTTTATCAGGCGAGCTACGACGGCATGGAAGTGGCTATTATAGCTGATTACCCCGGCCTTCTCCCCTCCTCCCACGTAAGTACCCAGGAGATGTCTCCTCTGAAAGAGTTTTCCCATCGCACCTCACCCACCGCACTGTCTCATGCTCCGAAGGGGCGACGCTTGTCTTGCCGAGCTGTATCGAAGGTGTCTTCTAGGAAGGCGACACCTGCGCAGGGTGAGTCCTTAAAAAGAAAGGACAACGGTGATACTACCGCGCCTCTGCCTTCACTAAAGAGGTATAGTTTTTAATATGCACCCGGTGGGCAGACCGAATTGTGATGTTTTCCGTTGGGCCATCCTGCAGGAAGAGCATACGCCGGAGTACATTCGGGGACCTCGCCGGCCGTGCATTGACCAATCCGGCCGGGACCCTGCCGTAAGGACTAGGGTTGATACAGGTAAAATGCCGGATTGTCATCTCCAAGAAGATTCGGATGATGTATCCGTTACCAATTCCGAGGTGGAGAGCATGATGAATCATAGGCGAAGGAAAGAGGCCATGCGCGATCCCAGTTTTACCGTAGAGGCGTTCCATGCCCACAACTCTGCGGACGCATATATCCGAGCTGCTCGGGATGGGCTTACTGGAGCCACACACCAGCTTTCAAAGGATATGCAGGTAAGAGCTTTTTGTAGGTGCAAGACTCATGTGCCAGTAGTAGCCCCCGAGACTTGAAACAGTTTGGCCCAAACTGATTTAAGGATCGTTGTATTATCAGGTACTCGCAGAGAAAAACGACATGCTATCCAAGGAGCTTGAAGAATGTCGGACCAAGCTTACTGCTGTCACCGCTGAACTGGAGAAGTCCAAAAAGGCACCGAATGATAAGGTCCATCACTGTTCGAAAAAATACGATTCTGCGCCAACAATGTTTTTTTTCAAATATACACTGTTTTGTTTACGGTTGTAGGATCGTCAGATCAGCTGGAGGACAGACTGAAGGCTGCGCAGGTGGATAAACAACATGCCGAAAGGCAAGAAGCTGCTGGTCGTATACTGACACGGACCAGGGATGTGAGGAACAAACTATAGGATGCCAACATCAGGCAAGCCGAGGAGCTGAAGGACGTAAGAGCCCAACTGTCGGATGCCTTGAAGGAGAACCGAAAGCTAAAAGGCGGCATATTTAGTATGTCCCTGAACCTAACTTTCATAAGATCCCCTGATGGAATTTTTTTACGAGATTTGTGCCTGTAGGTTTGTTAACTGGGCGGCCCGAAGGAGAAGTGTCTGGATTCCAAGGCGACGTGCTGCAAGAGCTATCCAAAGTGCATGAGAGAGCTCAGAAAGCCATGAGGAATATGGAAAAGGCTTTATGGCCATCCGATTCTCCTCCAGGAATGATGGGGGAGCTCGCAGAGTTATTCAAGGGAGCTCGTCTTCGTTTTGAGCTGTGGAAGGCATTGGCATGTCGAGAAGGTGCACGGGAGACCCGGGCCATGGTGAAAACGCGGTACACCGGACTTGATCCGAACCATATGGCCCGGGTCAGACCTCGGGGACCAGACGGGCAAGAAATTCCGGTTAGATTGGTGTACGACCAAATAAAGATAGCTGCCAAATTTTCACAGCAGGACTGTAAACTAGACAGTCTGATAGATGGCATAGATAAAGAGTAGGCGTGTAATTTTATGTGACAATACACTTTATCGGCAAAGCTTATCTCTGGCCGAATTGTAAAAGATTGTCGTGGCAGACTTTCCGCTATCAAACTCCGAAACCCAAGGGTGGAGTGTTTCCGAATACTATACCTGTGGGAAACACCAAGTATGTTCGGAAACCAGGCGATCCGGTCATAATGCTTGAACAGACAAACTATATTCGGGGATTTATGTTATATTAATGTTTAACGTAAGAAACATCTTCCAGAAAGAATAGTTCCATTAAGGGTTCCTCTCCCTGGGTCGGCATGCGTTTATGCATGACTAAGCCGTGATGCCTTGTGCCCTTCCCCTAGGCTTTCCAACCCTAGGCTTTCCAACCCTAGGTGCCTTGTGCCCTTCGAGGGGGGGGGGGCACACCAGCCCACCAGGGGCTGGTTCCCTCCCATATTCATCCCATTAAGTCCCCCGGGGCAGGTGGCCCCACCCGGTGGACCCCTGGACACCTTTCGGTGTTCCCGGTACAATACCGATAACCCCTGAAACTATTCCGGCGACTGAAACTAGACTTCCCATATATAAATCTTCACCTCCGGACCATTCCGGATCTCCTCGTGACGTCCAGGATCTCATCCGGGACTCCGAACAACCTTCAGTAACCACATACAATTTCCCATAACAACTCTAGCGTCACCGAACCTTAAGTGTGTAGACCCTACGAGTTCGGGAACCATGTAGACATGACCGAGACATCTCTCCGGCCAATAACCAACATTGGGATCTGGATACCCATGTTGGCTCCCACATGTTTCACGACAATCTTATCGGATGAACCACGATGTCGGGGATTCAATCAATCCCGTATACAATTCCCTTTGTCCATCGGTATGTTACTTGCCGAGATTCGATCGTCGGTATCCCCATACCTCGTTCAATCTCGTTATCGGCAAGTCTCTTTACTCGTTCTATAACGCATGATCCCATGACCAACTCCTTAGTCACATTGAGCTCGTTATGATGATGCATTACTGAGTGGGCCCAGAGATACCTCTCCGTCATACGGAGTGACAAATCCCAGTCTCGATTTGTGCCAACCCAACAGACACTTTCGGAGATACTTGTAGTGCACCTTTATAGTCACCCAGTTACGTTGTGACGTTTGATACACCCAAAGCACTCCTACGGTATCCGGGAGTTGCACAATCTCATGGTGAAACGATACTTGACATTAGAAAAGCTCTAGCAAACGAACTACACGATCTTGTGCTATGCTTAGGATTGGGTCTTTGTCCATCACATCATTCTCCTAATGATGTGATCCCGTTATCAACGACATCCAATGTCCATGGTCAGGAAACTACAACCATCTATTGATCAACGAGCTAGTCAACTAGAGGCTCACTAGGGACATGTTGTGATCTATGTATTCACACATGTATTACGGTTTCCGGTTAATACAATTATAGCATGAACAATGGACAATTATCATGAACAAGGAAATATAATAATAACCACTTTATTATTGCCTCTAGGGCGTATTTCCAACAGGGTTCGCCGATGTTAGGCGCGGCAAGGACTGGGTTGTTTGCTAGTAAAGCTTTTATATCTTCCAACCCGGCTGTTGTCGCGTCCGTCCACTCAAAGTGGTCGGTACGTCAAAGCAGGCGATATAGCGGCAGCGCCTTCTCTCCTCATCTGGAGATAAAGCGGCTCAAGGCTGCCACACACCCAGCTAGTTTTTGGACCTGCTTTAGGTCTGTTGGAATTGCCAACTGTGATAATGCTCGGATTTTGGCCGGGTTTGCTTCGACTCCTCTATTGGAAACGATGAACCCGAGCAGCTTTCCGATCGGAACGTCGAAAACACATTTTTCTAGATTGAGTTGTCTGTCATATGTTTGAAGCTTGTCGAATGTAAGACGTAAGTCGTCCACCAATGATTCGACATGTTTAGTTTTGATGACTACATCGTCTATGTATACCTCCACCATCTTGCCAATTTGTTTTTCCAGGCATGTTTGAATCATGCGTTGGTAGATGGCACCGGCGTTTTTGAGTCCAAAAGGCATAGTGTTGAAGCAGAAAGGCCCGTACGGGGTAATCAATGCCGTTGCGCCTTGATCGGATTCCTTCATATTAATTTGATGGCATCCGGAGTATGCATTGAGGAAACATAATGAATCGTGTCCTGCGATTGCACCGATGATCTGGTCAATGCGGGGCAGTGGGAAGGGGTCCTTAGGGCAGGCTTTATTGAGGTCTTTGAAATCAACACAAAGGCGCCAGGATTTGTCCTTCTTTGGCACCATGACCAGGTTTGCTAGCCAATCCGGGTGTTTTATCTCTCGAATAAACCTGGCTTCAAGTAGTTTGTCTAGTTCCTCCCCCATAGCTTGTCGCTTGGGTTTGGAAAATCACCACAGCGTCTGCTTGACTGGCTTGAACGCCTGTATTATGTTGAGGCTGTGTTCGGCCAGTCTGCGTGGGGTTCCTGGCATATCCGAAGGGTGCCAGGCAAAAATATCCCAATTCTCGCCCAGGAATGCTCTTAGAGCGGCATCAACCGTCGGATCCAGCTATGCTCCAATGGCTGATGTTTTATTAGGATCCGTCGGGTGGACTTGGAATTTGACTATTTCGTCTGCTGGCTTGAAAGAAGTGGATTTAGGCCTTTTATCGAGAATTACGTCGTCTCTATCCACTGTGGCGCGCAGAGCGGTGAGCTCCTCGATGGCGAGGGCTTCAGATAGTGCCTCGAGGGCCAGGGATGCGGTTTTGTTTTCGGCGCGGAGCGCTATGTATGGATCACTAGCGATAGTGATAACTCCATTGGGCCTGGGCATCTTGAGCTTCATGTACCCGTAATGAGGTATAGCTTGAAAGCGTGTGAATGCATCTCGCCCCAACAGGGCGTGATGTCCGTTGTTGAAAGGTGCCACCTAGAAGATTAACTCTTCGGACCTGTAGTTCTCAGGCGTGCCGAATACTACATCAAGTTTAATTTTTCCCGAACATCGTGCTTCTCGACTGGGAATAATGCCTCGAAAGGTTGTACTGCTCTGCTCGATGCGGCTCTTGTCCATTTGCATTTTGTTGAGCGTGTCCTCATAGATGAGGTTTAATCCGTTGCCACCGTCCATGAGCACTTTAGTCAGCTGAAAGCCGTCCACAATTAGGTTCAGAACTAGAGCGGCTGGTGCTCGGACTGATCGGGCCCGTGGTTCATCAGTAGCGTTGAAGGTTATTGCCATGTCGTTCCATGGATTGACTGCGGCTACTTTGTTGACTTCGGCGAGGTCGCGGAGCGCCCTTTTGCGCCGATTGTTTGAAGAAAAGGTGTAACACCTCGGTGTAATGATGCTACAGTAACCCCTGGGGTTAAGTTAATCATTTTGCTAAACAAGTGCTTGATCATCTTTGTCCCCTCTCTCTTTCATATTCCAGTTGAATTCAATTTCAACTTATGAGTGAAATTCAAAATGCTCAAACTTGAAAACTAAAATGTTCATCTTGTGCCAAATATTCCATATTGAATATTTGTGGTGAACCTATTTTTTTCAAAGTGTTTAAATGGCCTAAGCTATTTGAAATTGATGCAAAAAAAAGGGAATAGAAAAGAGAAAGAGCACAGGCCACTGTGCACTGGGCCAAGTGCACAGTGCCTGGCCCGAGCCAACTGGCCCAGCAGGCCGGCCCACTCCCCCTCCCCGGTCGCTTCGCTTCCTGTTCCTCCGACCGGCCAGGACAGCGCGCCCGTCGCCGTCCAACCACCTCGCCGGCGATGCCCGACGAGGGGATAAGGCCCTAGACGCCTCGGTCCTCTCCCCCGCTCTCCACTGTCGCCCTCTCCGTCTCTCCCACTCCCCTCCAGATCTCCTTCTTCCCCCCCTCGTTCCCCATCCACCACCGAGCGCCATCGCCGTCGAGCATCGTGCTCCACCGCGGCCGCCGGCGCCCATTCCTCCCTCCGAGGTGTCCAGGAGGTCCGCGGTGGACTACTTCTTCGTCCTCGTCACCAGGTCGAGCCCGAGGAGCGCCACCGTCGTCGCTCGCGTCTTCTTCCCCAACTGCGGCCACCGCTATGCCGCCGCCGATCCGCTCCGCTCTGCTGCTCCTAACCCGTCGAGGGCTTTTCTTAGCCACTCGGTGAGCTTTCCCCTCTCTTCCTCACCCTCTGGCCGCCTGCTTTTCGCCGTAGCTTGCGGTCGACGCCGCCGTGTCATTGCCGGAGCTTTGCTCCGCTGATGAACTCGTCGCCGATGCTGTGGTGGCTGTCGTGGTCATCCGAGGCCACCATCGTGCTCCTAGTGCTCCCAGGAGCACAACGCACACACGCACACCCCCCTCACGTGCCCCTAGCACCACCCCGACGAGTCCCGATGCCGGCCGCCGCTCGCGAGCTCGTCGCCGTCGCCATAGTGCCCCCCGGCGGCCGTCACCACCACCAGTCGTTGTTGCTCGACTCGCGTGTCTGAACGCGCCATCGCACGCGCTCTCTGGCGCCTCGTAGCATGATTCCAACGAGGTCCCGAACGCCACCACCGCCTCCACTCGTCGCCGGCGCCGTTTCCGGTAGCTCCAGCTCCGGTTGGCCACACCACGCGATGCGGCGGGCTCTCCCCGTTCGAACACGCCCGCCCACGCCCATTTTGGCCGCCGGACGGTGAATCCCGACGCACGGCCGCGCCCTCCGCCGCGGATTTGGTCGCCGGAGCTAGCTCCGGCACCACCGCTGACCTGGCCGGCTGGGGCCATCCCACTGGGTCGCTGACCCGTGGGCCCGTGGGGCCCAACTGACCTGTTGACTTCGGTCAACTACTGGCTGGGCACTCTGGCCCACTTACATGCGGGCCCCACCGCATAATTAAGTTAATTAAACCAGTTTTATAATTAAAATTAATTAGTTATCCTGTTAAGACACTGACAGGTGGGGTCCAGGTGCTAATTAACCATGTTTAGTCTTAGTTAAACTTAGTTAAGCCCTCTGACCATGACATGTTGGTCCCACCGGCCCCACATGGCAGGTTTGACCCTGGTCAGCGAGTCTGTTGAGTGCTGACGTCATCCCCACACAATGCTGACGTCGTAATTCCTTTGCAGTTATTTAATAATTCCAGAATTTGTTTAAAACTTTAGAAATTCATAGTAATTAAACCGTAACTCCGATGAAATTTTTTTCTATATGAAAGTGGCTCAGAAAAATCCAACGAATCCAAATACGCGGTCCGTTCATCTGTCACATGCCCCTAGCATGCTGAACATGGAACATACCCCCCTCCGGTCATTTGTCTGATACAGGTCCGGAACCGGGAATACATTCCCGGTTGAATTCCCCTTTCACCTTATCGTGTAGCCATACGTTAGGTCACACCCGGCATAGCATATTGCCATGTTATGCTTTGTGATGCTATGCTTGCTTTATATTTATTGTTTCTTCCCCCTCTTCTCTCCGGTAGACCCCGAGACCGATGCCGCCCCGGCACCGCACATCACTTTCCCCTTAGTTGCTCGACACTACTGGGTTACTATCGAGTGCCGAGGGTGAGACCTCTACAACACTTCTGATGTTAACCCTGTAGTGTAGCTATTCGATCATGGTCATTGAGGGTGATTCCGCCTTAACCACTTCCAATACGACTCTGTCGTGCAACCTCTCAAGTGTGAACCTCGGGGGTGGTTCCTCTTACGTTCACCTTGATGATTACATCGAGTGGAATTCACCGGGGGTGATTCCTCGGGTTTTCCCCTTGATGTTTGGACACACGGATACTTGGACTTTACCACTGTTACTTGGAAAGACGGGTCGGCCCTGAGGGGTACCCGCGCGAGCTTAATTGCGAGTGATGTGGAGTCGGGTTGACCTGCGGGTGCCCGCGAGATAATTACGAGGCGTGGCCGGGCATTCTTAGCCCTTGCCGCAAGTCCTCGAGACGGGGCGACGGGGTCACATCTTTCGTGAGTCTCTGCTTGTTACCGCGCGTTCCTAATCCACTACGATTTGGATATTTGATCCGAGGGGCCTTTGGCCTGATAGCACTAACCATCACGTAGGCATAGTATGGGCATTCTGCGTCGTATGCATCAGCCGAAGCTTAATAGACGTCAGCGACTGAGCGGCGCGCGCCGGGTTGGACTGGTAAGCTCCTGCCTTTTTTAAGAAGGTTGCTAGGTCTGCTCACCGGCCGCCCACGCAACGTGCAGGAGTTCCCGGGGCGATGGCCCATGACCCCTAGGGGCATAGGTTTAGTCCGGCGTGCTGACCTCTCTATTAAGCCTAGGTCGGGTTGCGGCGTATTGTTTGGCCGAGGCCGGGCATAACCCAGGAAAGTGTGTCCGGCCGGAGTTAATCGAGCGTGGTGGGTAAGTTGGTGCACCCCTACAGGGAAGAAAACATCTATCGATAGCCTGTCCTACGGTAACGGACACTTGGAGTTGTATCCCGATCGATACAACTAGAACTGGATACTTGTGATGAGAATTGGATTGTGATGAGAAATGGATAGTATGGCTCCGAGATTGCTTTCTCGCAGGGAGTTGAGAAAGGATCTCTAGCCGAGGTTGCTAACACTACTACTACTTTACTTTATGCTACTCTACTCCCTCCTGTTGCTGCAAGATGGTGGTTTCCAGAAGATGCTAGTCTTTGATAGGACTAGGCCTTCTCTCTATTCTGGCATTTCTGTAGCCCAGTCCACATATACAGCCTTCCTTTGATAATGTTGCATATGTAGTGTAGATCCTTGCTTGTGAGTACTTTGGATGAGTACTCACGGTTGCTTTGCTCCCCTTTTCCCCCTTTCTTCTTCTTTCCGGTCGATGCAACCAGATGTCGGAGCCCAGGAGCCAGATGCTACCGCCGATGCATACTACTACGTGGAGACCGTCGATGACCAGGAGTAGTTAGGAGGCTCCCAGGCAGGAGGCCTTGCCTTTTTGATCGTTGTTGCTTTTGTGCTAGCCTTCTTAAGGCAAACTTGTCTAACTCATGTCTGTACTCAGATATTGTTGCTTCCGCTGACTCTTGTGTTTTCGAGCTTATGTATTCGAGCCCTCGAGGCCCCTGGCTTGTAATATAAAGCTTGTATCATTTTAACTTGTGTCTAGAGTTGTGTTGTGATATCTTCCCGTGAGTCCTTGATCTTGATTGTACACATTTGCGTGTATGATTAGTGTACGGTTGAATCGGGGGCGTCACAAAAGGTCTCGAAGACTGTAAGCACATTGAGATCGTTATCCTCCGGGGAGTACTTGTCTGGGGTAGTGTTGGTGAGGATGGCTTCACCACTCTTAGCCACCTGCCGGAGTATCCAACATGCCAGAAGGCTATGTGTTGGTTCGGATGCTGGCGTCGTGTGTATCTGACAAGGCTTGTCGAGCCATTCATCAAGGACAGTTCTATGTCCCATTAAGGGCTTGATTTTCTTGTCCGTGTAGTGATGATCAGGTGCCCCGTGAGGGTGCATCCTTTTTGCCCTACCGGTGGGTGGCTTAAAGGCCGGTGGTACCCACCAAGCTGTCTGGGCATTCCAGGCGCTTTCCATTGCGCAGTACGTCTGTACTATGTGTGCCAAAATCTGCAAAGTGCAGTATGCGGCGTCGGTTGAGGGCATGCATTGAGGATCCCTTCATCCGTACAGTTGCGGCAGAAGGCTGATACTGCATCGTCGTCGCAACAATCTTTAATCTTGTTTTAACAAGTAGGAACCTAGCCCAAAAGTGATGGACTGTTTCCCGAGGTTGCTACCGTACATACATTAAGTCGCATATGTCCGGAGGACCGGAATTGCTTGGAGAGTATTGCTTGTGGTGGGTGGGTGGGTTTAAATCCAAGCCCTGACCCACTGTGGAATCCGGAATTTGAAAGATTTCTGAAGTTGCCGGCCCAGGATCCGGAGTGTCCTGGGAATTTGTAGGCTCAACGCCTGGTTCTATGTTTGGAGGACGAAAGGTCTCTTCCCGAAGATGGGTATCCGGATCGCAGGGCTCGGAGAGCCGAACATGGTTTGTTCTTAGCATAGGAGGAGATGTATCCTGAACTTGCTCCTCCACAACTGTCACGAGGAGGGTGACAGGTGGGGACCTGATTTCCCTCTGATCGGGTTTAAGCCCAATCAGATCATAGTCTGTTGCGACCCCCAGGGCGGTGATGCGATCTAGCAGTTCGTTCAAAGATGAGATATCTACCGGATCCATCCTATCGACGCTTTCAGGGTCGATGCGGAGATGATTTTTGGCGATCAGAGAGACCGCCTTGGGCTTAATGGCCGGGCGGGCGCCCATAGTGAAACTGCCGAGCTGGAGGATCTGCCCAGGAGCTAGGGCCCTTCCATAGGCGATTTTGTCGTTGACGACAAGGCGAGCCATTGATCCTTCTATCGACAACACAGAGGAACTCTTAATGAAAGCACCAATGTCAGTGTCAAAACCGGCCGATCTCGGGTAGGGGGTCCCAAACTGTGCGTCTGAGGATCGAAGGTAAAAGGAGGCAAGGGACACGATGTTTACCCAGGTTCGGGCCCTCTTGATGGAGGTAATACCCTACTTCCTGCTTGATTGACTTTGATGAGTATAGGGGTTACAAGAGTTGATCTACCTCGAGATCATAATGGCTAAACCCTAGATGTCTAGCCTGTACGATTATGATTGCGTCTACGGACTAAACCCTTTGGTTTATATAGACACCGGAGGGGCCTAGGGTTGTACAGAGTCGGTTTACAGAGAAAGGAATGTTCACATCCAAATGCCAAGCTTGCTATCCACGCAAAGGAGAGTCCCATCCGGACACGGGGGAAGGCCTTCTATCTCGTATCTTCACGGCATGTCAGTCCGGCCCATGTCGCATAGCCCGACCATCCGAGGACCCCTTAATCCAGGACTCCCTTAGTTGTCGCTGTTGACGTCTCTACTACCTGTTGTTCAGTGAGTGAATATTTCGGGGCTTGTCTTCTGTGACGTTGATGTCTATCGTTTGAAGAACATGTTGCCCTTCTTCAGTGGCCTCCTCTTTCTCATTGGCCTCCTCTGTCTGTGATGACAGGAAAATAGTGAAATGTCAAGTGCGTATTTTTGAACTATAAGATCGTGAAGAGGTATCATGTGACTTCACCTCTTTAGTTGTTGTTTTGGCTGCTGATTGTTCTATCTGTTCTTCGTTGAGTGGGGGGTTTTGGGCCTGCTCTTGTTGTTCATTTTGCTATTCATCGTCACTGTCCTCTTTTTTTCTTGCAGCTGTTCAAACATAGAGGTGGCAAAGTGGGAGTGCATTCGAGTGAACATAGAGGTGGTAAGTGGGAGTTTATTTGAGTGTGCATGGAGTTATTTTAAAATTTCATAGTTGCAGGTTATGTAACTTTACCTTTTCAATCATTGATGCTGCTGCCGTCTCTGCTACCTGTTGTTCGGTTAGTGAATATTTCGTGGCTTGGTCTTCAGTGGCATTGATGTCTACCGTTTGAAGAACATGTTCCCCTTGTTCATTGGCCTCCTCTGGTTGTGTTTGATGGTCTTGATTGTTGGTGCTCTCATAAGCTTCTTGTGCCTGTTCCAACACAAAAAGTAATTAAAAAATGGGTGCATTTCTAACTGTGCAGTTGTAGTTTGACCTCTTTCTCTGCAGTGGCAGGACTGTCTACTGCTTCAAATACGGCTTCTCCTTGTTTCGTGTTGTCCTCTTGTTTTTCATGTTGAATATCTATGCCAGTGCTTTCGTTTGCTTCCTTTTCCTGTTTAATAAAAATTGAAATTTTATATTGAACTTATTTGTGTCTGAACTGCATCGTACATGTGAACTTCATCGTTGCAACAATATTTTTTTGTGATAGAAACAGGCTTTGTAACCTCACCTCTTCAGCCATTATTGTTTAAAGATCTCTGTGTTTTTGAGTTTCCTTTGGTTGTGCTACTTGTTGATCTTCGGCATTAACGTACTCTTTTGTTTCCTGCATTTGTTCAGAGAAAAGGGTGAGTCATCCCTTATAATCCTTGTATTGCGGTGGCAGGGTGTATTAGGTAGTTCAGACATCATAAATGTTTCGAAAAGGGGTTGTTGTTGTTGAATTTTACCTCTATGTTGATGATTGGGTTATTTGCGCCTGCGTTGACTGTTTCTTTGTCAGGTATAACAATCTCGAGTTTCTCATCGGCTGGGATGTCTTGGGCTTTCTCCTCTGTATTTGTGATGGTCATCTGCATTGTTGTGGCACTGGAAATCTCTTGTACACAAACTTCCCGTTTTGTGACGCTTTCATCATTTTGAGGTTCGCCATGGGGTTCAAGTTCAACATGGGTCGTCTCTTGCTCTTGCAGTGCTTGTGATACCTGGATATCAAAAAATATGAGTTTGCGGTGCATTTTCTTCCTGCCATTATGAGTTTCCGGTGTGGGGTGTAGTGGCCTGTGGAAGTTTACCTCCTCTTCATTGTTTTCTTCTTCTTTGTCGTGTGTGATGCTAACGGCTGATTGTGGGTCAGCTTCTTGTGTTTGGTTGGCGGGACTGCTGATTTGATGGTTGTCCAGATGAGCCTATATTTTGTTGGAGGTTTGTCAGTTAAATTACAACTCTATATAGTTTTGAAAGGAAAAAATGGATGTTCATACTGACCTGTTCACTGGTTCTGACGTCGATCATATCTTGTGCTTGTGTTGGGGTAGTTGTTGTTGTAGCATTGTTTGTTGTGAGGTTGCTTTGTTTGTTGCGTTCATTCTTGTTTTTGGGGTTGTTGACATCATCCTGATGTTGGAGTTCATCTTGGCCTGGCGTGCTATTGGTACGTTCCTGAAAGTATTCAGACAGTTCTTTTCAGTTCAGGTATGAAAACAGGGCTTTGCTTTAGGGGCAGATGGCATCATGCATTACTATTATTTACATGTTTCTGCCGCTTTATCTTTTTCTTGTCAGTTCCCATGTCCCTTGATTTTGTTCTTCTCTTTCTCTCTTCGTCTTCTTCTTCCTTCTTTCTTTTTCTCCTTTCTCCTGCTTCTGTTCTGGCTATGACTTCTTTCGTGCGGTTGCCATCGACTAGTGTACTTGTGGCTACTGCATATGCTTGCTCTAGCATCTGCAGGGTCGCCTCGTCTGTTAAGTTCTTTCTGCAAATGATGTTCTGAAATTCTCTGTGTTGTTTGACAGCTTCGATCAGGGACATTGTTTGTTGCACCACTGAGTTCTTGGATTTTTGATCAAATCTCTCCTCTTGTTCGCT
Source organism: Triticum aestivum (assembly GCF_018294505.1). NCBI lineage: Eukaryota > Viridiplantae > Streptophyta > Magnoliopsida > Poales > Poaceae > Triticum > Triticum aestivum. Next base: position 247,385,390 of record NC_057808.1, on the reverse strand, counting down.
GCATTGGTGTTCAGCCCTGGTGGTTACTCTGGGTAACTGTTTTGCTTCGCCGAGCACTTTTTCTAGCAATTCCTTTATCCTCTCGAATCTTTCTTCTGATCCTGTGCTGGTGCTTGTGTCGGGTTCCCTGCTTCCACTGGTGCCGACACATGGTTCGCGCCGGCACTTGGGTGGAGGTGGTAGCAGTTTGGTCATGTGCTGGTGTTGCTGTTGTTTACGATGTTGTGCTGGTATCTGTTGAATTGAAGACGAAGGTGACGCTGTGCTGGTATAGAAGATCCTCTCTGTTGTTCCTTTCCATGTCTGCATTGTTTCGGTAGAATGGAGTTGATTAGAATGGAAACTGTTTTTAAAAGGAAGGACTAATTTATGTACAACAGAGTTATACATGTATCTTGCCAAATTCATAGTCATCCGGTCGTGCTTTTCAGTCCCTTTTCATGTCTTCTCTAGCTATTTTCGCTAGGTCTCTCTCTTTGAGATGGTTTGCTCGTGGTAATGAGGTCTTGTTCATTGTCTTGGCAATCTTCCACATTTCTTTGGTGTCGGTTGGCAGCAGCAGGGAGTCGAGGTACATGATTACTGGTCCCTGTGCTAAACCATTGACGTGCTTTTTGATCTTTTTTCTTGATCCAACGTCCTGTGCTCCTGCCATTTCGTGGCTCCAGCCTTAATTCTTTCGACGATTACCTCGCAAAAATCCATCTGTGCCATTTCTTCATACTTCACGTCCTTGACCATTATCGCTTGTTCGCTGAAGATAGCGGCGCTTGTCCTGCAGACAACGTTGTGGAAAAAAATAAGGAAAAATATTTTAACTGATTTGCTATTTGATTCTTCGTCATCTAGTTCCACAAATTTTTCTAGCTTCTCGAACAGTTCTTTTGGCTTGAAATATGGACATTTGAAGCCAAGGTCTGACATCAGTTCTTTCATTGAAGTTTGGCAAGTCCGTGGCCTTGGTGCTTGATAACCCACAAGTATAGGGGATCGCAACAGTTTTCGAGGGTAGAGTATTCAACCCAAATTTATAGATTCGACACAAGGGGAGCCAAAGAATATTTGAAGGTATTAGCAGCTGAGTTGTCAATTCAAGCACACCTGGAGATTAATTATCAGTAGCAAAGTGATCGGTAGCAAAGTAGTATGATAGTTTTGATAATAGTAGCAGCAGCAACGATAATGGTAACAGTGATAGCAATAATTTGGTAGCAAGTGTAACAGTGATGATAGCAGTAGTAACTTAGCAAGAACAATATAAGATAAAGTCATAGGCATTGGATCGGTGACTTGTTGGATGATATTCATCATGAGACACTTATAACCTAGGGCGATACGGCACTAGCTCCAGTTCGTCAATATAATGTAGGCATGTATTCCATAAATAGTCATACGTGCTTATGGATAGAACTTGCATGACATCTTTTGTCCTACCCGCCCGTGGCAGTGGCGTCCTATTGGAAACTAAGGGATATTAAGGCCTCCTTTTAATAGATAACTGGAACAAAGCATTAACACACGGTGAATACATGAACTCCTCAAACTACGGTCATCACCGGGAGTGGTCCCGACTATTGTCACTCTGGTGTTGCCGGATCATAACACGTAGTAGGTGACTATAACTTGCAAGATCGGATCTAGAACATGGATATAATGGTGATAACATAAACGGTTCAGATCTGAAATCATGGCACCTGGGCCCAAAGTGACAAGCATTAAGCATGGCAAAGTCATAGCAACATCAATCTAAAAACACAGTGGATACTAGGGATCAAGCCCTAACAAAACTAAGTCGATTACATGATGAATCTCATCCAACTCCTCACCGACCAGCGAGCCTACGAAGGAATTACCCACTCCCAGTGGGGAGCATCATGGAATTGGCGATGGAGAAGGGTTGGTGATGACGAAGAACGAAGATCCCCCTCTCCGGAGCCCCAAATGGACTCCAGATCTAGCCTCCCGATGAAGAATAGGACGTGATGGCGGCTCCGTCTCGTGGATCGTGATAATTCTTTCTCCCTCATTTTTTCTGGAAAAATAGGATTTTATAGCGTCGGTTTCAGGGTCTGCGGAGCCACCAGGTGGGGACAACCCACCTGGGCGCGCCAGGAGAGGGGGGCGCGCACTGGTGGGTTGTGCCCACCCAGGTGCCCCTCTCCGGTAGGTCTTGGCTCTAGAAATTCTTATTTATTATATAAAAATTCCTCGCAAAGTTTTGTTCCATTCCGAGAACTTTTATTTCTGCACAAAAACAACACCATGGTAGTTCTGCTGAAAACAACATCAGTCCGGTGTTAGTTCATTCAAATCATGCAAATTAGAGTCCAAAACAAGAGGAAAAGCATTAGGAAAAGTAGATACGTTGGAGACATATCAACTCCCCCAAGCTTAAACCTTTGCTTGTCCTCAAGTAATTCTGTTGATAAATTGAAAGTGAAAAAGAAAAACTTTTATGAACTATTTTGCTCTTGTTTGCATAAATAATCTTAAACAACACCCAGCCAACATTATAACTAACCATGCCGACAATAACTCTTAAAGATTATATTAACTCATATCAATGACATAATCAGCTAGCGAGAAATAACAAGACATCTCAAACGGCAACACGTTGTCAAAACAACCATGATATAATATGACAATAGTGGTATCTCGCTAGCCCTTTCTGAGATCGCAAAACATAAATGCAGAGCACCTCCAAAGTCCAAGCAATGACTAAACATTGTAATTCATGGTAGAAAAGATCCAGTCATGATGCACCCAACATTAGCTACACACAATGCATAAGTCATGACAGTTGTGCTCTCAGGTTCTAGCGCTTGTTTTAGAAGGTGATGACACAACATAAAAGTAAATAGATAATCCCTTCGCAGAGGGAAGCAGTGATTTGCAGAGGTGCGAGAGCTCAAGTTTTTAAAACAGAGATAAATGATATTTTGAGGCATGCGCCCTTCTCATTTACTTCACGACCATCAGTTATCAATATCTCCCATGCTAAACACGCTAGTGGCGGTTCCCAAGCGATAAAAGTAAAGGTTTACTCCCCCTCCACCAACAATCACATTCCATGGCTTGTCCGAGCCGTCCAAACCAACAACAATCCTGGGGGAGTTTTGTTTAATTATTTTCATTTTTGAGTTCGGGACTGAGAATCCATATTACCGCCCTTTTCTCGTGCGATGGCGAGTGAATAAACACTCGACCTGAGAATAACCCGCTTAGCATGGAAGATACCGACCACCTCCTGTCGTTCCATGGACGATCCAGGCACACAAAAAGGATATAATTTTAGAAGTTTTTAGAGGTGGCACATGCAAATTTACTTAGTACGACAGGGTAATACCGCATATAGTTAGGTATGGTGGACTCATTTGGAATAACTTTGGGTTCAAGGTTTTTGATGTACAAGCAGAGTTCCCACTTAGTACAGGTGAAGGCTAGCAATTAGATTGAGAAGCGGCCAACTAAAGAGCAACAACGATCATGATCATGCATTATGCATAAGTAACATTGGACACTAGCATGAGTAGGATATGATCACCATGAACATAAATATCTTAGAGGCTATGTTGTTTTTGATTCAACTACATGCATGAACATGTGCCAAGTCAAGCCACTCTAACATTCAGAGGAGGATACCATATCATCATACTACATCACAATCATTTTAATGCAATGTTGCTATCCAAGATAAATCATTATCCACTTCTAGCTACTTATGCATGGCATGAGAAAGTATAATCTCTAATTGTCATTGCAAACATGTTTAATCATGATGGGTTGAATCATGGATACTAGGTTAAACATATTTACACAAACAAAATAAGTCGAGTTCATACCAGTTTCTCTCTACCACGGCCAGTTCATCGAATGTCGTCATTATTGCCTTTCACTTGCACGACCGAATGATGTGAAAATAATAATAGTGCAAGAGTGTCGTGGACTAAGCTGGAATCTGCAAACATTTTATTCAACAGGAGAAGGCAAGGTAAAATGGGCTCTTTATTGGTTCAACAATTATTCATATGAGAGCCACTGAACATTTTCATCGTGGTCTTCTCCTTGGTGCAACTCGAATAAAAAAGAAGAGAAATTTAGAGGAACGCACTAAAATATTTTTGGAGTTTTTGGTTTTCTTGAACAAGCAAATAAAAGGGAAAAGCAAAGACGAGAAAAACTATTTACACGGGAAAGCTCCCAACAAGCGAAAGAAGAACAAGGAAATCTTTTTGGGTTTTGTTTTTAATATTACTACTAAGCATGCATAGAAAGTAAATTAGCTACCACTATTTTTTTTGTTTTTTCTAAAGTTTTCAAACACGCAAGAAGAAAGCAAGAAAATAAATGTAAGCATGGATGATACAATGAAAAAGTGTGAACACCGACAAGATGAATAAGTGGGCATGAATGTAATGTCGGTGAGAAACACGTACTCCCCCAAGCTTAGGATTTTGTCCTAACTTGGTAATCGATCAGTAGCCTGGATAGTAGTTGGCAAGGTAGCTCACGGAGGCTCTCGGTGCGGATGCCTCGGCCTGCCGTGCTGCCTCCACTGCTGCGTTGTGAGCTCGTGCCTCGCTCTCAAGAACAAAATATCTTCCTTTGTTGTGATAGTCAAAAAGAGCACGCGCAGGCAAATATGTGTGCACAACAGATATTTGGTTAAACAACAGATTGTAAGTGAAATTATCAACCTTTTCCTTGAGAATCTTATGATCTTTTAAGGTGTCAAAATCTAAATACTGCGTGGGTAGGATAGGGTCAAAGGGCAAGGGTGAAACACCCAGCCCTCGTGCTAAACGCGCGGCATATATTCCACCATAGAAATGGCCACTATTTTTTTTGAAAGCTCACTGACAGTAGGAGAGGCTCCTACTGACTTTTAAATTAGTGCAACACCAGGATCAGGGGAGGTGTGGCCCCATAATTACAAGGTAGAGAACTGGGTATTAACAGACAAACTACTATAACAAAGAAGTAACAAAACCTACTGAAAAAATCAGACTAGGGGGGGGGGTAGAAGTCAGATGGCGGCCACCAATCCTCTGATGAAGGGGTGGAGAGAGTTTCTCGTGCGATGTACCATCATGGACATATCATTTTTGAATCTGCCCCTCCAAGACTCCAGTGAGGGCATCACATTCCTAAAATGTTTATTATTCCTCTCTTTCCACACACCCCAAGCTGCGACGATGAAAGTTTCCATGAATAACGGTCCCCCCAGGACCTTTTTCCCCCATGGATGAGATCCAGCCTGCATTGAGAATCATCCAGTGCATCCCAATCGCAGCCCAACACTCAGTTGCGAATGGGCATTTGAAGAACAGGTGTGTCACCGTTTCCTCCGGGGGCGAGTCACAAAGCAGGTAGGTGTACACATCACCTTCCACCTTGTATTGTCTCCTCCTCAGCATGTTTCGTGTATTCAGACGATCAGCAAACAGAAGCCAGGCAAAAACTTTCCACTTGTTCGTGCATTTGGATTCCTAGATCCAAGGAAAAACTGCATCCACGAGAACATCCTTAAAGCAGAACTTATAGTAGTCACTTGATTTGAATGTTCCTAGCCCTCTAGCATCCCAGACACAGCACCACTTGTCGGTTCTGTCACTCTCAGGATTAAACCCCGCAGTTAATGCCTGAATCTCTTCAACTTCCACTCTTGCCTGGGGAGAGAACGGTATGTGAAAAGCCTCTCCAATGGTGCTAGACCTCAACAGTTTCTGTATTGACACATCCTCCTCTCTCGCAAATGAAAACGCCCTCGGGTATGAGGTCTCAAGAGGCTGGTCACTCCAGAGATCCTTCCAGAATAAGGCCGTGCTACCATCCCCAATTTTGATCTCAGTCACTCCTCTGAAGATGTCCGATAACTGCACGAGATCCCGCCACCAGAAGGAGCCACACGGTTCCGAGGCATGTGGTACATCGACTAAGTAATATGAACTCCATATCAGGTTCACCCACGGCACATCTAGCTTATTGTAAAACTTGTATAGCTGTTTGAGCAAAAGGCCTTGATTCTGAATTTTAAGGTCCACGATCCCAAGCCCCCCTACAGCCTTGGGGCGGCAAACGAGCTCCCAGGAGGCAAGAGAAGTGCTTTTTGTCCCATCCTCCGTCTTCTTGCTCCAGAAGCAATGTCTACGGATTTTATCCAGGTGTTCCACTATCTTAGGAGGGATCCTGATGGAACACATGGCATACACCATAAGCGATGACACCACCGAATTAACATAGGTGAGTTTTGATCCGTAGTCTAGCAAGTTACCGGCCACAGAAACTCTTCTCTCAACAGACGTCACAAGAGGCATGAAATCCATTACTGTGGGTTTAGTAGTCCCAAGCGGGAGTCCTAAATATGTGAATGGCATTTTCCCCACAACACAACCAAACATGTCGGCAAAAGCCAGTGCCTCAACGGGTGTAACATTAATCGGGATCAGGGTTGATTTCTGAAAATTGAGTCACAACCCAATGGAAGCCGCATAGTCCAACAAGAGTTTTTTCAGAGCCTCAACTTGCTCCTTCGCAGCTGGGAGAAAGACAATCGTGTCGTCCGCATACTGAATTACCGGGTAGTCTTTCTCAGCTGTCGGGATTGGTTTCTGAAGTATCCCCTCGCGGAAGGCATGGTTGATGGCAGATTGCAACAGGTCAGCCGCTAGGACAAAAATGAGCGGTGAAAGAGGATCCCCTTGGCGCACTCCCCGTTTGCAAGTGAACTGCCTCCCTGGCGTGCCATTGAGTAGGACCGAAGATTTTCCTGATTCAAAGATACAAGCAATCCAGTTTAGCAATTTCTCATTGAACCCCATCGCTCTCATGATCTCTATCATAGGGGCATGTTCAATAGTATTAAACGCCTTGGCGAAATCTAGTTTTAGCAGCAAGACCTTTCTCCCCGACGCTTGACACCGATGAGTGTACTCGAACGCCCAAGCCAAGCAGTCTTGAATCGATCTACACTTGAGGAACCCGTATGGGTTTGTATGAATAATGCGCAAGATGATCCTCTGTAGACGATTCGCAAGCAGCTTGGTAATGATCTTCAGACAACAGTTCAGAAGGGTGATCGGTCGGTAGTCATTTACTGTTTCCGGGGAGTGGCATTTAGGAATCAATGTAATGAACCCAGTATTAATGCTTTCGAGGTCTAGATCCCCCTCATAAAAATCCATGACAAGCTTATAAAAGTCATGTTTTATAATATTCCAAGATGACTTCAGGAAGCAACCGTTGAATCCATCTGGCCCCGGCGCTCTATCCACTGGCATCTCTTTGACCACTAGGTCAATTTCATCCGTGGTGAAAGGAGATGTCAAATCATCAAGGCCCTCCACTTTCTTGATGATGTGATGTAAGTTGAAGCGCATGTTTGGAGGGTCAGAAGAGCCTAGTCGCTGTTTATAGGAGGAAAACAGCAAGGACACTTTACCCATATGGTCATCAATCAGCGTACCATCATCAAGTTTGAGTGTTGATATTGAGTTCTTGCGGTATCTCTCTGTAGCCACTGCATGAAAGAATTTTGTGTTACCATCCCCAACTTGAAATCTCCGAACTGTACATCTTTCTGCCAATACATGCGTTTATACTCCAGTAACTTGAGGAGGTGCGCCTTGAGAATAATTCTGAAGTTGGTTTCTGGAATAGTAAGAGGTCTTTTATCCTCTAAAGTATCCAAATTCAGAAGAGCTTCATTGGAATTATCAATAAGAATTGATAATCTCGAGATTTTCTTGCTCCAGGACTTTAAAGTGTAACGCAGCTTCTTCAGCTTTCTACAGATCAAAGCCGCTGAGTTAGCCGCATGACAAGGTTGGTTCCAAGAGCGTTGCACTATCTCGTGAAACCCTGAATGATGTATCCAGTAGTTCTCAAAATGAAACACCTTGCTCTTAGGGATGCATGAATCTATACCAATGACGCAGGGGATGTGATCTGAAACAGGCTTACCCAAGGGCGATACAGTGGTATTAGGGTAGGAAGAAGTCCAGTGCACCAAGGAGAAAAACCAATCTAATTGCACCAGCAAAGGGTCATCTTGCATGTTACTCCACGTGTACGTCCTACCCTTGATGGGTAGTTCAACTAGCGACTGGGTGCGGATAAAATCATTGAAGATCAACATATCGTTGGCATTGCCACCCGGACTACTTCTGTTATCAGGCGCGCGACAGTAATTAAAATCCCCAGCAAAGATCCAATCTTCAAAGACTGGAATGTGCATACTGAACAACCATGCCGTAAAGTTAGAGCGATCAATACCATCACATGGGCCATAAACATTGATTAGATTCCACACAACATTGGAGTGCAAAGAAGTGAATTTAATTCCAAGGGCAAAAGACTCCTCCAGGAAAACCAAGCCAGAGAAAACAGACGAGTTCCAAGCAGTAAATAAACCACCCGAGGCCCCATTAGAGGGAATGAAAGCAAACATATCAAGTCGCTTAGGACAAATAGTTTTAACAAAAGCCCTATCGAAAGTCTCACACTTAGTTTCTTGCAAACATAAAACATCACAACCACTTATATCAATAGCATTACGGATAGCAAGGTGTTTTTTGTCCGCGTTAATTCCACGAACATTCCAGCAGAGGATATTCCACCTCCTAGTTTGCGGCATCTTTGGGAGGGAGTGTAGCTTGCGGAGCAACCATCAACTTCTCAACATTGAGTTCTTCAGGCGGCACTCCACATCTGACAATGCCAATCTCTTGGATAACTAGGATTGGTGTAGGAGCAGGGACAGAATCCGAACTGACATCCAAAACAGTAGGAATACCAGACGTTTTCCTTGGTTTCACCTTGGACACGCCCTTTTTTATATCTGAAGGCTGAGGGACACGAAACCCATCGTAACGGGTGGATCGAGTGCTGCGACGGAGTTGGGTGGTGTCCACATGACCGGGCTCATCCAGGATCATTTTGCCAAAGTGATCAAACCCACTGACCGCTTCCTCATCAGAAACCAGACAAACAGTCCCACTGCTCTCAATCCCTAGTTCAGAAAGAGGAACATGGGCAGCATCATTCAGACCTTGGGCGCTTGAAACAGCAGCATCCTCCCCAGTAGTGCCAAGTAGATTCAGACCAGAAATAGCAAATGATGAGATGTACTTCAACCCAGCAGGCTCAACAGAAATGCAAATAGTGTAGGTCCCATTGTCCAAAAAGAGAGATTTAGGAAGTATGGCCAAAATACACTCCTCCCTCATTACACTATTGCAGCATTGATTCCAGGCGTGAACCATGGCAGTGCCCACAATCGCAAACAAGTTGAGCAGATTGATAGAGAATTGAGAGGCAACAAAAGAGCTGGGTGGAGAGCTATCATTGCAGAGTCTAGGTGTCCAGATGCCGGCATAAATGAAACCAAAGGTGTCAAGCAGAGCAGCAAAAGGATCAACAACCACTGACCTCACAGAGCCAGAAACACGGACAAACTGCATCCCGAACAAAGTTATCTGCCGCCTCAGAAATATCTGAGTACATTGACCATTCATCCTGCGGATCATCAGAAAAATTACTATCATGCTCCACGCCATCCATTAGAGAATTTCCAGTGTACTGAAAATAGGTTCTGAAACTGAAGCCTTGGTATGGTGGCGGAACAACAGGCCAAGCTCCCCAGCCATTGTCTTGCAACTGTTGATGCTGTTGCTGCGGTAACCCCTGAGCCCAAGCTTCATCTACCTGCTGTTGAATCCATTGTTGGTGATCGAGTTGCCACTGCTGCGTTGCAGATAGGAACGGCAGCTCGTATGGGTGTGGCGAAGCATTCATAGGCGGGGGGTCATCCTCATTGCCAACTAATCCAGGCATCGTGTGATGACCATTCAAGAAAAAACTGGCACCGACCATGAGCGCCCCATCCCTGGCAGGTGACTGGACCTCCTAACAACCAGACTATGCGGAACCAAAGCAATATCGCTGATTATGGCATGCACCAGCACTCTCTCCTTGTTCTGCCCAGGTCTGTGCCATAATTCAAGTTTACCAAAACAGGATACTGCTTTATTGATATAGTGATCTGTTTGGTAGTCCATTGGGAAAGCAAGAAAGAGTATCCAGGCAACATACTGAAACGGACACAACCGCATATTTTCCCCTTCATCATGCGGAACTAGAGAAAATGTCATGCTTTCATCAACAGGATCCAGTTGGTGAGGGCTTTCTCTAATGTACTCATCCCTGATAAAAACATCCTCAAAAGCAACCATTCCAACTCCAATCGGATAAACAAAAGCATCGGGGATATTCAGATAAAAGTCATCTCGAAGGATATTAAGTACATCTTGCAACACTAACTCCTTGCGATGATCCGGAACTGCGGGGGTAACAGTGACAATAGCATACCTATCGTGGCTCAACGGAGGGTCATCCACGACTATGGTGTTCCTCTGCAGCCTGTGGTCCGGCCCCCTCTCGAGCGCAGCTCCCTCTGGCACAAAGCGGAAAGGCACAACAGGGAAGTTCGCCATGGCCGCACCAGTGCGCAGCTTGGGGTCAGGAAGGGGTGAAGGAGCAGGGGGAGATTGCAATGACAGGACTATGGGTGGCAGGCTCAACGAATGAGAAAGAGCCGGAAGAGGAGGAGACGACGAGAGAATACCTTTCTGCAGCACAGAATCCACAATAGTCCTGTTTTTGGGCACCCAAATCTGTTTGACCAAGGAAGGTTTGGGACTCCTCGGTATACTCGTTTTAGTCTTGTGGGCCCAGCAGGAAACTTGCCAGCGGAGGTATAAGGTTGTAGCGGCTCCACATTGGCGGCCCAAATGGCCCAGCAACCCACAATGCAGACAAATTAACTTAGACGGGCAGGTAGCGGCAATATGAGAGAAACTATTGCAGAAATCACAACTAGCTCGACGCGTATCAACAGATCTCATGCTGCACGAAGGAACCTTCCTAGAGCAATTATCTGAATTACGGATCTAAAACGTGCAATCAGCATCAATGTGGCCAACTTTTGAACAAATATGGCATAGACCCAAACGGGCAATAATATATTGCCTATTAGTCACTGACAATAAATTCAAAGATGCCATAATATCATCATTCTCATACTTGGCTTGCCATAAATCCAGAATATGGTAAAGCGTGTCATCCGGAATCAAATCCCAACACTTGGAAGGACAATTAATACCCACAAATTTCTTAGTTAGCAATTTACCCTGTGATGTCACCGGATCAAACTGACCAAAAACAATCCCTTTATCGGCGGGTACGGCCATAAATGTATTCCCCTTTGCACTTTCCTGATTTGGCTGATCGGGATGAACATCATGATCAAGAACTTGAATCAAACCAAACTTAAGCAATTCAGATGATTGATGACCAATAGGTGCCTCAGAATTACGTAAGAAATCCAAATTGGTCTTGACCGCTATGGGGCTACGAGAGAGAGCCAAAGGAATACCCATCTCCTCATCATCTTTATTGTGATCAACCGTCAACTAGAAATGATGATGAGGGCCAAAAATATTGAAATGACATATAAAGTCAGGCCAAATTTGGTCTCTAAGCCAGAAATGAAATGACCAACTTTATTCGAAGCCACAGAGAACCGATAAGCATGATCATGTAAATGTATCACATTGAAACCATCCGCAAAGCCACCAATGCAGCATTGAAGCGCAAGGCTAACCAAAGAAACGGAGAGCTTGAAAGAGGCAGATGAGAAAGTGACCACCAAGAAGAATTCCTTGGTAGAGGCAGAAGGAGAGAAGTGGACCGTGGATCTGCAACGACGACGAACCTGTTCAGCCACTGCAAGGCCAGGATTGAAATCCCAGTGCAATAAACCATCCATGAGAACCTCCTAGAGATCACCATGATCGACAGCGAGGAAGGGCTTGGTGGTGGAGGGCTCGGTGGTGGAGGGCTCTAAAAGGTTTAAGTGAAGCAGAAATAGCCACTGTTAGCGTTGTGCTGAAGTCTGCGTGCAACAATCGCTCCAAGGTTATAATTCACTTCACCGGTGAGAGCGGTGCGTATGAGGCTCAGGTCTGGAGCACAAAATGTACTACAGTCCTGCTTGCCTACTATACATTTTCCATTAAATAATGCAAAGTACTAAATTGCGGGAAAATGAATGCGCTTTATTCTACCTTGTGTCACTCCCCTCGTCTCACCGTAGCAAAGACTAGTCAAGAATGTTTGATACTCAACCCTTGGCGGTTCGTCAAGCGAACCCCAGAACGGGAGTTTGCAGTGGTAAGCAAAATTCTCTAGTGATATGGTAAATGGATTATCATAAAGCATAAACGACACCCTAGACTCATGGGGAAGGAATTAAATCCTTTGACAAATGATTCAGTGAGAAGGTGGCATTGTTCGCACTTATCTGAAATGTAGGGACCGAGACCGGCATTGTGAACATATTGCTCAAATTCCTCTTTAATACCCACACGCATCATATACTCATCGCAAGGCCATAAGCATGTTTTGGTGGCGACATCTCGAGTAGAACTTTCACTTGGTTCAACATATGACCGGTGAGCGGAGCTGTCACTAGAAGATGCCCCTGAGGATCGCCTCCTCAAAGAACTCCTTCCAAACAAGTTCATCATGTTCGCGTACAATTTTATGAAAAATTTTGGGTGAGAAAAAATTTATCAACAAAACTTTATTAAATTGATAGCAACTACTCATAGGGATACATAGAAGCCATAGCAAGCATTCAAACTACTTAGAACACTAAGAATTCAACATGCAAGCTCATCTACAACAGCACCAAGAGTAGCTAATTATTCAAAATATAAAACCACTAGAACAAAAACTAATTGGACAAACAGTGGAGTCACATACCAAGCAACAATCCCCCGTAACAGTTTCAGAAACGGAGCTTCGAGCAAAGAGATCGAAATCTGTCGTGGAATTGTCATGGCAGATGTCCTAGTGAAAGGACTTAGTCATGGAGCCATCGCAACTAGGAAACTTAAAGGGGTTAAAACGGGATAAAGGACACGAGGGTTTATACTGGTTCGGCCCCTTGCGGTGAAGGTAAAGGCCTAGTCCAGTTTGAGGTGGTATTGCTTATGCTTCGATTACCAGGGAGCGAATCCGCTTGACCTAGCTTTCGATCTGATGTTACTTGCCTTGAACCGCCGCCGGGTCGTCCCTTTATATACAAAGGTTGACGCCCAGTGGCTCAAAGAGTCCCGACCGACTCATAAACAGTGTCCGGCTCGGTCTCTAACTATTCCTGCCTTACAATACAAGTTATGCACATATGGCGGTTTATCTCTACGGGCCTTAAGTCGCCTTTGGGCCTTTGGACCCTCAACTGAACCGCCGTCTCCAGGGTTGTCTTGGGCTTCATGAATCATCGTAGGTATGACCCGGCCCCTCCTGGGCGGGTCATACCTAATAGTTATATCCCCAACATTAGGCCCCAGATTGATTTGAACTGGTTCATGTCAATCTTCTACACTTATAAAAAATCCTCTGCTCTCCATTGTGCAAGAATTTGTAACCCACCATGACATCATCTTCTGGATTTGTGATAACCCGCCATGACGTCATCTTCCGGATTTGTGACAACCTGTCATGACGTCATCTTCTGGATCTGTGATAACCTATCATGGCATCATCTGCCATTACTTTGTTCAACATATCTCAACGGATCCTTATCTTAATGATCATCCCGAGAATCGAGGCGTCCTGGTAGCTGGATAACCATATTTTCGGCCTCCTCGTTTTTCGCACCCATTTAAGAGTCTTTCCTTATAAATAGGCACGACCGGTCTTTCCTCATTCTCCCCCTTTCCAGCGTCTTCTTCCTCTCGCAACTCTTCTGTCGCTCGAGCTCCGCCGCCGCCGCAAAGCACCTCGTCTTCCTCAACCTCAGCCGCTGCATCAACCTGAGTCAATCCAGAGAACGGCGGCGACCCTCTGCAGTAGATCTGCAGCTGTAAGTTTCTGCTTTCCCAAACCTCAGATCCGCATTTAGGGTTTGCGAGTTTCTCCGTGTTCTTCGTAGTTCATCATAGTTCATCTTCTCGGCTGTTCTGCAAGTTTCTTTGATCTGAAAATGGTGCTACACCATTGCGGTAGTTGTTGTATTTCCACTTTTGATATCAGTAGATCCCCTTTCCTGAAAGGAAAGTCTTGTGAAAGCTCATGAACTCAGCTGTACTAGTTTTTAGGTCTAGATTTATTTTTCTTTTGCTGACCAGTCGTTGATCCAAAATAATAGCTGCATCTTGCGAAATCTGTTTATGTAACACTTAGGCAAAAACCTGCATTTGTTAGATCCATCTAGCCATGGCGGCTCAACTTGCCGACTTAATTTGAAATGCTCAACAGACATCATCCAACTTATCATGGCAGCTTAAATAACTTGCACTGCTCCTGGCGGTTTACATAATCTGACATAATTTAGCCATATACCATTAGGCCCCTTTGTAAGCCGCCATCTTGAATATGCACTGTAACGTTTTTCTTCTCCGGCTTAAATTTGAATCGGCAATTTCACTCTTTTGTTAGGCCTCCGTTTTCACAATGCCGCCCAAAACACCCACTACATGCAATTGGGTCAAGTCCATCGTCACAGACAGCACATTTGATGACTTTGTAAAGACTGGCTATCTGCCAAAGAAGGAAATCATGTCCTAACATGCCCCTGATCCAACCGAGGAAAAGCCTCAACCCAAAGAGGGGGAAGTTATTGTCTTCACTGACCACATGAACCAGGGCTTTTCTCCATCTGGCTTTTTAGAGACGTCTTACACTTCTTTGACCTCCGTCCTCAAGACATCGGACCCAACTTCGTGTCTAATATTTGCAACTTTCAAATATTTTGTGAGGTGTATCTTGGAGAAGAACCCAACTTGCTGCTCTTCAGAGAGTTATTTTATTTGAACTGCCAGAATGAACGTGCCAATGGCCCTAGCTTGGAGCTTGGTGGGGTCTCAATCCAATGAAGGAGAGACGCTATTTTCCCTTATGCAAATCCACCTAGTCACCCCAAAGACTGGAACCAGACATGGTTCTATTGTCAAGACACTTCTCCGGCTAATGAGAACCCTCTGGCCGGCTTTCGCGCCCTGCGTCTTGAGTCTACTCATCCTCTACCAGACAAGTTATCTGCTGCTAAACGCCAGAAACTTGCTCCTACCATGGTTAAAGTGAAGGCTCTTTTGGGGAATGGTTTAAGCGTATCGACTTGGTCCGGGTTTGGCTTGCCTGGCGGATCATTCCATTGAGCCGCCGTCCTGGTTTGATGTGCACCTACACAGGCGAGAAGAATGATCCTTTGCGGCACAGCCCTGACGATTTACCTGACGACGTCATTGATAATATGACAAAGTCACTTTTGAACGAAAGCCTAGCAGACTATGGCAAGGTGGGCTTAAGCCCTTTCTGCAAAGCTAACCCGGCTCCAGCGGTAAGCCACTAAATTGAGCATTTTTACCTTCATCCATGATGTTTTGTCTTTACTCAGACTTTTGCCGATTTTCTCAGGCTACTGACAAATTTTGGAAAGCAAAATATGATCATGAAGCTGCAAACAGAGCCAGGAAGGCCAAGAGAGCCGCCAGGAAAGCCGCCGTCAAAAAGAAAGGAAATAAGAGCAGTGCTTTAGACTTGCTTCGACTAGAAGAAACCTCTGAGTCGGAGGTATCCCTTGACTCTCTAGGCTCCTTTTTTAACCACCTTATTGACACTGATTATCATCAGGAGGACACAGGAACGAGTCACAGAGTGGATGAAGAGGTAACTATTATTTCCTCCGACTCCAAGCCTTTGCCAAGACAGAAAATCCGAAGAGTAACCCGGAAAGTAAGATTTTCACATCCTTTAGCTTATCAAGATCCTCAATTTCTTTTGAAGCGACAGATTCATGAGAGCCGGAGGCAGACCCGGACCAGCAAAGACGCAGAACTCTCCTCCGGCTTACCAAATACACCAAGGAAGCGTCGGAACGAGGTCACCTCCAACTTAACTCCTTTTTATCCTTTGGCGGGTCTCCTTCGTCACCCACTCAACTCTTCTGACTCAAATTATCAGGACACTTCACCTTCCTCCGGTGACTCGCTCCAGTCCAACATGCCGCTTTTAAGACCACTCCAGGGTAATGATAATTTACTTATCTTGTATTCATTTCAATCTTTATATTTGTACTTGACATTTTGATCTTTTTATGCAGCGGACAAGCAAAGCCCAGCAAGAAGGTGAAGAAAAACAAACCGGCCGAAGAACCATTTTTTAAAGAGTCGGAACTCCAGGCAGCCGCTCCTGAGGCCTCTGTTCCTGAGCCGCCACTTGAACCGGCGAATGACACGCCAACATCAATTACTGACCCGCCTGCCGAACAAGCCGTCGATGGCTCTGAAAATCTTGAAGTCTCTAACCCGGCCAAGACAAACGACCCACAAGATGCTGATGTTGTAATCACCAAGACTGGCTACACTGATCAAGGGAGACCTACTGTGCTAGCCAAGTGTTCTGCGAAACAAGAGCACCTGGAACGTCGTAAGGTCAGATTTGACGTTGCTGATTACACTCACATGAGCATTGGGGAAGTTTTTTCTGGATATCTTAGCCAAGTGCACAGCAACCATGACCTTGAAGTTGATATGGTGAAGCAAATGCATCAAAAATTTAAGGTATAAATTCCTTCCCTTCACTGAATTATCCTTACCATGCCAGCCCCCAAGTCTATTGCTTATGATGAATATGCTGTAGACTTAGAACAGACGTATAAGCTTTAGTAATATCCTTTGGTCAAACCTGTAGTCCCCAAGGGCCGGCTTAATCAACATGAATGAGCCGGTTCTTCACGTGCTTGTGCAAAATATAGACCTTGTGTAGATTTAACAGCAATATGCATTAGCCCCCAAGTGCCAAGTACTCTTGCTTGCAAAGTGCTTGGGACTTACTCTCATGAACCGCCACTTAGATAACACCTTCGTTAGACATTAGCCCCCAAGTGACAAGTGTTGTTGGTTGCAACAAGGCTTGGGACTTTAAGATTGTATGCTAATATTCATGATTTTTAACCCGGATTTTCCACAGGCCACGACCACTCAGCTGCAATCAGAACTGTCTGATTTGAAGAACCGCCTGGAGGCTCAGGAGACTAAAACTCAAAAGGCCAACTCCAAATTTGAATTCAGTGTGGCTGAACAGGAGAAACTGAAATCTGAAGTTGAGGTTGAGAAAAAGGCCTAGGCTGACGAAAAAATTGCCTTAATCCAACGAGCTGAAACAGCAGAAAAGGCTCTTGAAGAGGTAAGCACTGAATTATCCGGTTTAAAACCCCGTGTATCTCAAATGGTCTCAGCAATCTTTGGTAAGTCGCCCTGTAAGTGTCAAATAATGAATCTTTGATGAAGTCCACCAATGCTTGAGACTTGATAGCGGTGCGTGGCACATATTTCAAACCATGAGGCCCAAGTTCAATGGCCCACTTGGCGACTCGTCCCGTGGCTTCTCTATTTTGAATGATATCTCCTAAAGGAGCAGAACTAACCACAGTGATGGGATGACCCTGGAAGTATTGCTTAAGCTTCCGGCTTGCCATGAACACCCCATAGACTAGCTTCTGCCAATGTGGATATCTTTGCTTGGACTCAATAAGCACCTCGCTGACGTAGTAAACCGACCGTTGAACCGGATATTCCTTGCCCGCCTCCTTGCGTTCTAAGACAATGGCCACACCGACGGCACGTGTGTTAGCAGCCACATATAACAATAATGGCTCCTTATCAATAGGAGCAGCAAGGACCGGTGGCTCAACGAGCTGTCTCTTCAAATCTTCATAGGCAGTGTTAGCAACATCACTCCAGACAAAGTCATCTGTCTTTTTCATCATCTGATACAGCGGTATGGCCTTCTCACCTAGCCGGCTTATGAATCATCTTAAAGCAGCAATACGACCCGCCAAACGCTGAACATCATTGATACATGCCGGCTTAGCCAACGAAGTGATTGCCTTGATTTTCTCCGGGTTAGCCTCGATGCCTCGGTTAGAATCCAGAAAACCCAAAAGCTTGCCCGCTGGCACTCCAAAAACACACTTGGCCGGGTTAAGCATCATCTTATAGACCCGGAGGTTATTAAAGGTTTCCTTCAGATCATCTATCAAGCTCTCCTTCTCTCTGGACTTCACCACAATGTCGTCCACATAAGCATGAACATTGCGCCCAATCTGACTATGTAGACAGTTCTGCACACATCGCTGATAGGTCGCCTGGGCACTCTTCAGCCCAAAAGGCATAGACACATAGCAGAAGGCTCCAAACGGAGTAATAAAAGCCGTCTTCTCCTAGTCCTTAACTGCCATCTTGATCTGATGATACCCAGAATAAGCATCCAAGAAGCTCA
The DNA here is from genome assembly GCF_018294505.1 of Triticum aestivum. Lineage (NCBI taxonomy): Eukaryota > Viridiplantae > Streptophyta > Magnoliopsida > Poales > Poaceae > Triticum > Triticum aestivum. Next base: position 247,367,042 of record NC_057808.1, on the reverse strand, counting down.
AACGCTCACAACCCGCCGTAGCATCAATTATTTGATCAATACGAGGGAGAGCGAAAGGACCAGCCGGACAAGCTTTGTTTAAGTCCGTGTAATCCACACACATACGCCAGGTGCCGTTCTTTTTAAGCACGAGCACTGGGTTAGCCAACCACTCTGGATGGAATACCTCAATAATGAACCCGGCCGCCAAGAGCCGGGCCACTTCCTCACCAATGGCCTTACGCCTCTCCTCATTAAACCGCCGAAGAAACTGCTTGATCGGCTTGAACTTTGGATCAATATTGAGAGTGTGCTCAGCGAGTTCTCTCGGTACACCCGGCATGTCAGAAGGTTTCCATGCAAAAATATCCCGGTTCTCACGGATGAACTCGATGAGCGCGCTTTCCTATTTGGGATCCAGATTAGCGCTGATACTAAACTGCTTAGATGAGTCACCTGGGACAAAATCAACAAGCTTGGTCTCATCAGCTGATTTAAACTTGAGCGCCGGGTCATGTTCTGTGGTTGGCTTCTTCAAAGACGTCATGTCTGCCGGGTCAACATTGTCCTTATAGAACTTCAACTCCTCTGTTGCACACACAGACTCAGCGTAAGTAGCACCGCCTTCCTCACATTCTAAGGCTATCTTCCGACTCCCATGTACTGTGATGGTGCCCTTATAACCCGGCATCTTGAGCTGCAAATAAACATAGCACAGCCGCGCCATGAACTTGGCATAAGCCGGCCGTCCAAACAAGGCGTGATACGGGCTCTTGATTTTGATCACTTCAAAAGTTAACTTCTCAGCCCTAGAATCATGCTCATCTCCAAAGGCTACTTCTAGTTCAATCTTACCCACTGGGTATGCCGATTTACCAGGCATCACTCCATGGAAAACGGTGTTGGATGTCTTAAGATTCTTATCAGTCAACCCCATACGACGGAAAGTCTCATAATAGAGGATGTTGATGCTGCTACCTCCGTCCATGAGTACTTTAGTGAATTTATATCCACCAACCTGAGGTGCCACCACCAAGGCCAAGTGACCCAGATTGTCAACCCGGGGAGGGTGATCTTCCCTACTCCATAAAATAGGCTGCCCAGATCATCTTAGATAACGAGGAACTGCCAGCTCAACAGCGTTCACATCCCTCTTATGAAGCTTCTGGTCTTGTTTGCACAAACTGGTGGTAAACACTTGATACTGTCCACTATTCAACTGCTTTGGATTGCTCTGATATCCAGATTGCTGCTGCTGCTGGCCTCCCTGGCCGGATTGCTAATGATAGCCACCTTGGTTTCCCTGAGAGCCCTGAAATCCGGAATTTGAACCGCTGCCCAGGCCATGAAAACCGCCGCCACCCGAGCCGCCACCCGGCCCATGGTTGCCGTCAAACATGTTGGAGTTCTTGAAAGCTTTCATGATCGTACAGTCCTTCCACAGGTGAGTGGCCGACTTTTCACGCGTACCGTGTCTTGGACAGGGTTCATTTAGCAACTGTTCAAGAGTAGGACCTGACCCGCTGGACCGAGGCGGTGGTCTCCCCTTACGTCATTGATTGTTACCTTGTGCATTGGTGTTAGCCACAAACTCCGGGCTACCGTCATCCTTACGTTTATTGCCTCCCTGATTCGCCGGGTTATGCTGATGACCCTTGGCATTGCCGCTCTTCTTTCCCTTCCCTGTCTTATCCTCATCAGACTCGGGATCCTTGGTACTATCAGAGTCGGCGTACTTGACCAAAGCCGCCATTAGCTGGCCCATGTCATTACAATCGCGCTTGAGCCGCCCCAGCTTCTGTTTGAAAGGCGTAAAATGGCAATTCTTCTCCAACATTAAAATTGCAGAGCTGGCATCCATCTTATCAGATGAATGTATTATGGCCTTGACCCGGCGCACCCAATGGGTCATGGACTCGCCTTCCTCTTGCTTGCAATTAGTCAAATCCACAGACATGGGCTGCTTGCACGTGTCTTTGAAATTCTGAATAAACCGGGCCTTCAACTCTGCCCATGAACCAATGGAATTAGGCGGCGGCCCCTTTAACCAAGTGTGGGCCGTCCCATCCAACATCATGGTGAAGTACTTGGCTATTGCAGCATCACTGACCTCCAGTAGTTCCATGGCCATCTCATAGCTTTCAATCCATGCCCCGGGCTGTAAATCGGCCGTGTAGTTAGGCACCTTTCGAGGGCTTTCGAAATGCTTGGGAAAACGTTCATTACGCAGAGCCGGCACCAAGCAAGGGACCCCTCCAGTCCTCGTGGTCACGCCTGCCTCAATAGAGGTCATCGGATAAACCGGAAAAGACTGGTAAGCTACCCGCTGAGCCGCCTGCTCAGCCACCTGCTGAGCCGCCCTCTCCGCCTCTTGGCGTATCCTGTCCTGATCAACCAAGTTAAGAGCTCTATCACGCGTCGGGTCATGCCCGCGCGGTTGGTCACGGCGCCGAGCGTTGCTTGAAACGGCTGTTGAATCCATATGCCTGCTATAACTTGGGCTCTGGCTTGGGCGAGGGGTTGACTGGATCCTGTCTCGACTGTAAGAGTATGCCTCATGCTGTGCCAGAGCCGTCTGAAGAAGTTCCCTGACCCTTCGTGTTTCAATTGCTGCTGGAGAGTCGCCCTCCACCGGGAGAGCCGCCAATCGTGCCTCCGCAGCGATCATGTTCTCCAACGGGTTAGAATAATGACTCGGTGGTGTTGGTACATAATGAGGCGGAGTAGTATTCATGCGAGGAGGTTCCATCACCCATGGTTGAATCGGCGTCCCAGCCCCGGGCATTGCAACCCGGTTTATCTCCGGCGGGTTACTGGGGCCCGCACCGGGTGTGCGGAAGAGGTTTCTAGGATCATAAGTCAGAGGCAAACGGGATTGAGCTTTCTGGTGCCTTCTCCTCATGACTTCGTTAGAAGCGTTCAAATCCATCATAAGCTGGAAAGCCTCTGATTGAATCTGCTGTGCTCGTGCATCCAAAGCCGCCCGCTCTGTGGCTAGCCTAACGTCCTCCGCTGCTAGGTTTTCTTTGGCTTGTGCTACCTCCTCACGTAACCGCGCCACTTCTGCATCATGCTCCGCCGATCTGCCGGATTAACCGCAGTAGTTAACAGGGCTATCAACTTATCTATGAGATCCATCAACACCTGAGCCGGTGGGCGCGCAGGGCCTTCTGCCCTGGCTGCCGCTGACTCGGAGGTTATCGCTTCCGCAGCCGTAGAGTTTTGAACGGGTTGCGTGCCATCCATGAAGATCCCCACTCCGCTCAGCGGTTCAAAGGGGTCCGGAATACTGCTACCATCGGAACAGCCCCCAAGCCCGCCGTCTTGCAATTGATACAATGAATCCGTCTCACCCATGGACGACTCACCATCAGAGTAGATGGCCGTCTCACCGTTAGACGCAGATCCTTCGGAAAATTCCCCTCCATGGATGCATCCCACGAAGGCTCGCTTCATGGCAGGCTGGGTCCGGGCGGGTCTTGCACGCTGAGCCGTCTCGATGATGTCGGTGCACATGTCCGGCTCAGGGCCTGGCTCGCCGATCCGGCCGATGAAGACGTGGATTCCGCTGAAGGGGACCCGGTACCCGTACTCAATTGAGCCGGCGTCAGGCCCCCAGCCTGCGTCGTCGATGTAGAGCTTGCCGCGACGACTCTTGGTCATCCGGCCCATAGTGTATCCCCTGAGCCCTTCGAAGCTGCCCTTCAAGAACTCAAATCCACCATGCGCTGGCCCCATGGTGGGCGCCAACTGTCGTGAAATTGTCACAGCAGATGTCCTAGTGAAAGGACTTAGTAGTGGAGCCATCGCAACTAGGAAGCTTAAAGGGGTTAAAACAGGACAATGGACACGAGGGTTTATACTGGTTCGGCCCCTTGCGGTGAAGGTAAAGGCCTAGTCCAGTTTGAGGTGGTATTGCTTATGCTTCGATTACCAGGGAGCGAATCCGCTTGACCTAGCTTTTGATCTGATATTACTTGCCTTGAACCACCGCCGGGTCATCCCTTTATATACAGAGGTTGACACCCAGCGGCTCAAAGAGTCCCGGCGGCTCATAAACAGTGTCCGGCTCAGTCTCTAACTATTCCTGCCTTACAATACAAGTTATGCACATATGGCGGTTTATCTCTACGGGCCTTAAGTCGCCTTTGGGCCTTTGGACCCTCAACTGAACCGCCATCTCCAGGGCTGTCTTGGGCTTCATGAATCATCATAGGTATGACCCGGCCCCTCCTGGGCGGGTCATACCTAATAGTTATATCCCCAACAAAATCCGCGGGTTTGAGAGCAAGAACACGGGAGAGAGAGCAATGGAGAATTTTTCTGGAGGTAAGTGATGATGTGGTGTAAAGAGATAAGTGAGGGGGCCCACGTGGGGACCACAACCCACTAGGGCGCGACTGGGGGTCCTGGCACGGTGGGTTGTGCCCACCTGGTGCACCTCCCTCTGATGTTATTTGCACCAAAAATTCAGAAATATTCAGAAAAAACGTATTAAATTTTCAGGGCATTTTGAGAACATTTTTTTAGGTCATTTTTTTATTGCACGGGAAAATCAGAAAACAGACAAAACATGGTATTTATTTTATTTTACTAATAAAAACAGAGAATAAAAAGTAGCTACAAAAGGTAGTGCTTACTAAATTCATCAACTTCATACCGTTCAAAAATGATCCATTAATAAGGTTGATCAAGTCTTATTAACAACCACTTTCGATTAGCATGAACCGAAGAACTTTCGTAAATCACTAAGTTACCGCAATGGGGATATGAATGTCCCCAACAATAAGCATTTCATATTTCTTTTTGACAGTAGGTAGAGGTATTTGAAAACTTCCAATAGTGATTGTCGGAGATTTTTCAATAACATTAATACCATTCACTTGGAATTGTTTCTTCGGAAAGTGCACCGTATGCTCATTACTATTGATATGAAAAGTGACCTTGATTTTATTGCAATCAATAACATCCCCTGCAGTATTCAAGAAGGGTCTACCAAGGATAATCGACATGTTGTCGTCCTCGGGCATCTCAAGTATAACAAAGTCAGTCAAAATAGTAACCTTAGCAACAACAACAGGCACATCCTCACAGATACTGATAGGTATGACAGTTGATTTATCAGCCATTTGCAAAGATATTTCAGTAGGTGTGAGTTTATTCAAATCAAGTCTTTTATATAAAGAGAAAGACATAACACTAACACCAGCTCCTAAATCACACAAAGCAGTTTTCACATAATTCTTTTTGATGGAGCAAGGTATAGTTGGTATTCCCCGATCTCCAAGTTTTTTACGTAATCCATCATTAAAAGTGTAATTAGCAAGCATAGTGGACATTTCAGCTTCCGGTATTTTTCTCTTATTGGTGATGATGTCTTTCATATACTTTGCATAAGGAGGCATTTTCAAGATATCAGTCAAGCGAGTACGCAAAAAGACTGGCCTCAGCATTTTAGCAAAGTGTTCAAATTCTTCATCATCATTCTTTTTAGTTGACTTACGTGGAAAAGGCATAGGTTTTTGAACCCATGGTTCTCTTTCTTTACCGTGTTTTCTAGCAATGAAGTCTCTTTTGTCATACCTTTTATTCTTAGGTTGTGGGTTATCAAGATCAACAGGTGGTTCTATCTCAACATCATTGTCTGGTTCTTTATTATTTGGTTGGGAGTCTTCATGAACATCAGCATTATCTTTTTCATTATGACTGGGTGAGTGTTCATTACCAGACTGAGTTTTAGCATCAGAGATAGAAACTTCATTATCATTATCAGGAGGTTTTTCTATTTCAGGTTCACTGGAAGTATGCAAAGTCCTATCATTTTTCTTTTTCTTTTTATTTCTAGAAGTACTAGGTGCACTAGTGTTATTTCTTTGTGAGTCTTGTTCAATTCTTTTTGGGTGTCCCTCAGGATAAAGTTGTTCCTGAGTGATTTTACCTCCTCTAGTTGCAACTCTAACAGCAAAGTCATGCATATAATTATTCATTTCATCAAGCAATTCTCTTTGAGATTTAGCAACTTGTTCTAACTGAATTTGAACCATGGAGGCATGCTTTCCAACACCTCTAACATCATTTGATATTCTAAATAACAAGTCACTCAAGCGAGCAATCATATCAGAATTGTATTTCAATTGTTTCATAACATTTGCATTGAAGTGATCTTGTTTTCTAATATAGTTTTCAAACTCATAAAGGCATTGGCCAGGATGCATATTGTGAGGATTGTCATTATCATTGAATTTCATAAGAGAATTTCATTATCATTGAATTTCATAAGAGAATTCACCTCTACCACCTGAGGAGGTGGTGGTGTATTGAGCCCATGTATTTCTTCAATAGGAGGTAAAATTTTAACATCCTCAGCTTTAATACCTTTTTCCTTCATAGATTTCTTTGCCTCTTGCATATCTTCAGGACTAAGATATAATATACCCCTCTTCTTCGGAGTGGGTTTAGCCGGTGGTTCAGGAAGAGTCCAATCATCATAGGTTTTCAATATATCATTTAATAATTCTTCAGCTTGCCCAACAGTTCGTTCCCTGAAAACACAACCAGCACAACTATCTAGGAAGTCCCTAGAAGCATCGGTTAGTCCATTATAGAAGATATCAAGTATTTCATTTTTCTTAAGAGGATGATCAGGCAAAGCATTAAGTAATTGGCAAAGCCTCCCCCAAGCTTATGGGAGACTCTCTTCTTTAATTTGCACAAAGTTAAATATTTCCTGTATGGCAGCTTGTTTCTTATGAGCAGGATTTTTTCCAGAGAAGTAATAAATCATATCCTGGGGACTACACACACAACCAGAAGCAAGAGTATTGTACCAAGCTTTAGCATCGCCCTTTAATGAGACAGGAAATAATTTGAGAATAAAGTAATAGCGAGTTTTCTCATCATGAGTAAAAAGGGTGGCTATGTCATTCAACTTAGTAAGATGTGCCACAAAAGTTTCAGTTTCATAACCATGGAAAGGTTTAGATTCAACCAAAGTAATTAACTCTGTGTCGACAAAGAATTCATAATCCTTATCATCAATGAAGATAGGTGAAGTAGCAAACTTAGGATCACATTTCATTCTAGCATTCAGAGATTTTTCTTTATACTTGCATAATAATTTCTCTAGATCATCTCTATCTCTACAAGCAAGAATGTCTCTAGTTGTCTCCTCACTCATAACATAACCTTCCGGTACCTTAGGCAATTCATATCTAGGAGGGCTAGTTCTAGCAGGTGTTTCAGGAGTTTCAGTTTCAAGCTCATCATCAGATTCAACAACATCATGTTGTATAACTCTAGCAATTTGTTTATAAAGAAAGTCACCAAGTGGCACATCATCATTAAGCATGGTACTAGCATCATCATAAGCATTATCCATAGCAGAGGTAGCATCATCAATAACTTGCGACATATCATAATTAATAGCATGTGGTGGTGTTGCAAGTTTACTTATAACAGAAGGTGAATCTAAAGCAGAACTGAATGGCAGTTCCTTACCTCCCCTCGTCTTTGAGGAAAAAATCTTAGTCTCAGCATCCTTCAGATTCTTCATAGTGATAAATTGATAATAATCCCAAGTGACTCAACAAATATAGCTATGCTCCCCGGCAACGGGGCCAGAAAAAGGTCTTGATAACCCACAAGTATAGGGGATAACAACAGTTTCCGAGGGTAGAGTATTCAAGCCAAATTTATAGATTCGACACAAGGGGAGCCAAAGAAACTCGAAGGTATTAGCTGCTGATTTGTCAATTCAATGAAACCTGGAGATTAATTATCTGCAGCAAAGTGAATAGTAGCAAAGTAGTATGATAGTTTTGATAATAGTAGCAGCAACAACGGTAACGGTAATAGTGATAGCAGCAATTTGGTAGCAAGTCTAACAGTGATGATAGCAGTAGTAACTTAGCAAGAACAATATAAGATAAATTCGTAGGCATTGGATCAGTGACTTGTTGGATGATATTCATCATGAGACAGTTATAACCTAGGGCGATACGGCACTAGCTCCAGTTCGTCAATATAATGTAGGCATGTATTCTGTAAATAGTCATACGTGCTTATGGAAAGAACTTGCATGGCATCTTTTGTCCTACCCTCCCGTGGCAGCGGGGTCCTATTGGAAACTAAGGGATATTAAGGCCTCCTTTTAATAGAGAACAGGAACAAAGCATTAACACACGGTGAATACATGAACTCCTCAAACTAACGGTCATCACCGGGAGTGGTCCCGACTGAGGGAGCCGTGGATTAGGGGGTCCCTGGGCTTCCGGGCTATGTGACGTGGGCCGGACTGATGGGCCGTGAAGGTACAAGATAGAAGGCTTTCCCCCGTGTCCGGAAGGGACTCCCCTTGGCGTGGAAGGCAAGCTTAGCGTCTGGATATGAAGATTCCTTTCTCTGTAAACCGACTCTGTACAACTCTAGCCCCCTCTGGTGTCTATATAAATCGGAGGGTTTAGTCCGTAGAGGTGATCATAATCATACATGCTAGACATCTAGGGTTTAGCCATTACGATCTCGATGTAGATCAACTCTTGTAACCCCTATACTCATCAAAGTCAATCAAAGTAGGAAGTAGGGTATTACCTCCATTAAGAGGGCCCGAACCTGGGTAAACATCGTGTCCATGTCTCCTGTTACCTTCGATCCTTAGACACACAGTTTGGGACCCCCTACCCGAGATCTGCCGGTTTTGACACCGACATTGGTGCTTTCATTGAGAGTTCCTCTGTGCTGTCAGTAGAAGGTTCGATGGCTCCGTCACTCATCTACAACAATGCCGCCGTGAAGGAGACTTTTCTCCCCGGCCAGATTTTTGTATTCGGCGGCTTCGTGCTACGTGCCAACTCGATTGGCCACCCCGAGCAGATCGACAGATATGCCCCTGGTCATCAGATCAGTTTTGGGAACCTAAACTATGTCGCCGACATCCGATGAGACTTGGTCTTCGAGGGGTTCGCGGCCCCAATTGCTGCTCCGGCCTTAGATCCAGAACTGGTTGTCAGGTCCGAAGATGGGAGTTTAGAGCCCGCATGACTCTCTGCAACTATGGAATTTGCTACCGGAGATCCGGAGGGGACGGCGTCAGTGGCAAACCCAAAGACAAACCGAACTCACCTTGACGCTCAAGCGCAGGACACTCCGCCGGACTCCAAGTCCGAACTCTCAGGGTCCATGTTAAGTAGGTGAGACCAGGAGGCTCCAACCCCGGACAGCCCCGCATACTCTCTTTCCTCTGCCCAAATCTCGCTTTTGAACAAGGCTCTAGACTTGATGCGATCACTCACCATTACAGAAGGATCACTTCCAAACTATGCCCAGCCCGGACTAGGGGCTGAGAGGAGGGAATTTTACGTCCCACCCACCACCCACTTCATAGCCACTGTCGAAGACCTAACCGACATGCTAGACTACGCCTCCGAAGACATAGACGGTATGGACGACGATGCCGGAGACGAACAAGGCCAAGACCCTCCGTTTACCGGACGATGGACGACCACTTCCACATACGAAGTGTACATGGTGGACACACCCAAGGAGGAGGACGATGACAAGAAGGGTCCGGATGAGGACAAGCCTGCCGAAGCCCCTCCAAAGCGTCGATGTCAGCGGTGCCGCTCAAAATCGCGCCGCGACAAAGACAGCAATACCGGCACCGGAGACGATAGCACTCCAGAGAATGCCGAAGACCCCGAAGCCCCTGTAGAGCCAACATCCGAATAGGATGATTGCGAGGATGGGCAAGTACAACCCGACAATCCTGTCGAGAACGAGGGCTTAGAGGACAGCAATTACCTGCCGATCTCTGAAGAGGATGTGGGCCTCGGCGACGAAGATTTTATCATGCCGGAGGAACCCCTCGAACAAGAGCGCTTTAAACGCCAGCTAATCACCACTGCAAGAAGCCTGAAAAAGAAACAGCAGCAGCTTCGAGCTGATCAGGATCAGCTCAATGACAGATGGACCAATGTCCTGGCTGCTGAGGAATACAGCTTTGAGCGCCCAACTAAGAGTTACACGAAACGCATGCTACTACCCCAATTCGATGACGAGGCCCTTGAGCCCATACCGCCAAAGCATAAAACTGCTGACAAGCCTGACCGACCACCGCATGGACGAGACAGATCAGCTACTCACGCCGAACACCAGCCCGCGCCACCCGGCCGTAGGGGCAGGCAGGTAACGGCCCCAGGCTATACCTACGACTTACGCAAGGACCTGGACTGTCTTGGGATTGTCACGTCAGATGTCCTAGTGTGAGGACTTAGTCGTGGAGCCATCGCAACTAGATTAGCTTAAAGGGGTTGAACGGGACAAAGGACACAGGGAGTTCATACTGGTTCAGCCCCTTGCGGTGAAGGCAAAGGCCTAATCCAGTTTGAGGTGGTATTGCTTGTTTCGATTACCAGGGAGCGAATACGGTTGACCTAGTTCTCGGTTTGTTGTCTGTCCCCTAACTCGCCGCCGGGTCGTCTCTTTATATACTCAGGTTGATGCCCGATGGCTTACAGATTCCCGGCCGGCTCATAAACGTATCCGGATCGGTGACTTAATTACAACTGCCTTATAGTACAAGTCACATACATATGGCGGTTTACACCTACGGGCCTTAAGCCGCCTTTGGGCCTTGGGCTCTTCATAAGTCATCCTCATGAACCGCCATCTTCGATTCCTTCATGGGCTTTGTCTTGTGAGTCGCCTGAGTTAACTCGGCCCCTCCTGGGCGGGTTAACTCAGTAGCTATATCCCCAACATTAGGCCCCAGGTTGATTTGAACTTGTTCACATCAATCTTCAACACTTAGAAAAATTCCTTCTTCATTACCTTCACGAAAACTTGTAACTCGCCATGACGCCATCCTCTGGAATCATGATAACCCGCCATGATGTCACCTGTCACTAATTTTACTCAAAACCAAAATATTTAATATACCTCCTCATTTTAATGAATCTCCGAAAATCGAGGTGTCTATATTGTCACATATTTGTTTTTTTGGTCTGCTCGATTCCTGCGCTTGTCACTTATCCATTTGCCTTATAAATAGAGCCGAGAGTCTCTTACACTCCCCCCCGTGACTCTTCGTCTTCTCTTCTTCCTCGCGACGCCCTAGCACGCGAGCTCCGCCGTCGCCGTCAGCCTTCACCTCTGCTCCGACGACAGCTGCTGCATCAAACTGTTCGGACCAGATTTCATCCGCGCACCTCCGCTGCTCAACAGCTCCGGTTAGTCCTTCTTGCTCTCCATATAGATCCATTAGGGTTTCGACGGAGTTCATCAAAGTTCATCCTCGTTCTTTGCTGTAGCACTCCTTTTTTATTTGAACTTGGTATCTTTCCTGCGCGGTAATGTTCATAGTACTTATTTTCACCATCAGGACATCTCCTGTTTAAATGGAAAACTCGATCTGGATCTTATGAACTGCTCAAGTACCATAATTTAGGTCTAAATATTTTCCATTTATCTGATGCGTCGTAGATCCAAAATTATAGCATCAATCTATGGAAACTGTTTTTCTGAACACTTAGCCATTTTCCTCATCCGTAGATCTGCTCTTTCAACATCGGTATAAGCAGCTTAACTCAAAAATAGTAACCCGTCAGGTATCATTAGTCCCCTCTTAAGCCGCCAGTAGTTCTTCGGTAATCTTGAAATATCAATCTCTGGTTTAATACCTAGTCATGCTTCATTATTATTTGTCCTTTAACCGTAAGCCGGCTTAACCATGTGAACTTAAAACCGGCATAATCTTTTTTCAGAAATGGCTAAGACGTATACTTCTTGCAATTGGGTCAAATCCCAGGTTACCGAGGAAGAACTGAACAATTATGTCGCCACTGGCGCCTTAGCCAAAAAGGAGGATATCCACTGGAGAGCTCCTGGGGATGAAGTCCTTCCTCAACCCAAAGAGGGAGAAGTAATCGTTTTTACTGATCACTTGGGTCGGGGGTTCAGCCCTCCCGGCTCAAAAAATTTCCGTGATGTGCTTCATTTTCTCCAACTGCATCCTCAAGACATTGGACCCAACTCTGTGTCTAATATTTGCAACTTTCAAGTATTCTGTGAAGCCTATCTTCAAGAAGAGCCCACAGTTGATTTGTTCAGGGAATTCTATTATTTAAACTACCAAACTGAATTTGTTGATGGGCCGTGCCAAGAACTTGGTGCAGTCATTATTCAGAAGAGGAAAGATGTCAATTTTCCTCATGCCAAGCTGCATAGTCACCCCAAAGATTGGAACCAGACTTGGTTCTATCTTAAAGATACCTCTCCAATTGGTGAAAATCCTCTGCCGGGTTACCGCGAGCACCGGCTTAACAACAACCATCCGCTTCCCCAACGGCTTGATTCAAAAGAACGGGCCAAATATGCACCTGCATTTTCAAAGCTCAGAGCCTTTATGGCCAACGACTTATCTTGCCATTAAGCCGCCGCTCCGGCTTAATGTGTGAATATACTGGTGATGTAAAAGATCCTCAGCGCCATTGTGATATTCAGCTAACTGATGCAGAAGTTACTGAAGCCACCAAGAAATTGTTGAATGAAACTAAGAGTGCAGCAAAATTGGACTTAATCATTTCTGCACTGTCAACAAGCCACCAGCTGTAAGAATTGCCCTACTCTTGCTTAATCGATATTCTTAATATTCCCTTATGATCTTTTCAATTTTAATAGGCCGATGATCCATTCTGGAAGAAGAAACCGCAGGATAAGTCGGCAAGAGCTAAGCCCAACAAGAGGGCCAGGCTAAATAAACCGGTTAATGACTCCAATCCGCCTGAGTCGGAAAAACAACAACAGAAGCTTTCTCAGCCAATTGCTGACAACATTGTTGATGACTTGCCACCACAAGATCATAATGTTGACATTGACCCAATGAATGATAACCCGTCTAATGCCAATCTGCCAAGTCCTATAAGGACAACCAGTCCTGTTAAGCCAGCGGAGGAAAAAGATGATGATGTCACCATTACTGGCCATGGTTTCACAACTCCGGGTCGTCCTACTGCCTTATCCAGGCACAACGCCAAAGAAGAACTTTTTGCTGAAGATAAGGGCAAGTGGAAAGTAGACCTGGAGAGATACACTCACTTCAGTGCCCAAGACCTCCATTCTGGCTATTTGAATCGTTTATATACCAGCCATGACTTCGAAGCCGGCTTAGTGAAATTGATGAAGGAACGCTATGAGGTAAATATTGCAATCCCTTTCATATAAGTATATTTCCGTTAGCCGCCAAGTTTACTGGACATGATAGAATAGAATGTGCGGTGAACTTCAATAGTTGCATAGATAAAACTCAGTAGCTGGTCTTGTAATAATAGTACTTCAACTCTGCATATGTAGCCCCCAAGGGTCGGCTTAACAATTATGTTAAGCCGGGACTTTTAAATAATAGAAATAAACATTGCATCCGTAGCCCCCAAGGGTCGTCTTAACAATTATGTTAAGCCGAGACTTGTCACTTGTTGAAAATTAACAACCCAATCTGTAGACTTTATAAGCCGGCTGACATCATTTGTCTAGTTTGTAAATATAGCTTGGAACAAAGCAATATGCATTAGCCCCCAAGTGCCAAGGATAATACTTGTACTGTGCTTGGGACTTTCAAAATTTTGTTTTTTCAAAAGAGCAATATGCATGAGCCCCCAAGTGCCAGGAGTACTACTTGTATTGTGCTTGGGACTTTAAAGAGTAATTATAACCGTAACCTTGTCTGTGTGTGCTGATGTCACGGGCTGAATTGGCTGAAAAAGACTCGCAACTTAATGACCTTAAGGCCAACATCAAAACTCAGCAATCGGAAACATCCAAGGCCAAGTCATAATTGAAATCTGCTTTGGAGACTATTGAGCAGTTAAAACAGAACTTCAACTCCGAGAAAACTGGCTGGGAAACTGAAAAGGCAGTTCTATTGAAGAGAGGAGAAGAAGCTGAAACCGCGCTTAAACCGGTGACTACGGAGTTATCCGGCTTAAAGCATCAAATTAACATTATGTCATCAGCCATCTTTGGTAAGAACACGTCTCCCTTGCATCTTAACAATCATATGATGAACGGCTGCCGGCTTACCCATAATTTTACGGATACAGGCTCTCGGAGCGCTAGGTTTGGCTCGGATATGCGCGTCCGGCTTAAAGCTGTCTACACTCTTGTAGAGCAGCTATATACCGGTGCTCAACGAACCATCGCTGCTACAATGCATAAGAAAACTCCTTCAACACTTATCCAAGACACTTGAAGCAATTATCAGTGCTGCCCAAAAGAATTGACAACTTAAAACGGGGAGCTGCCAGAGCTGGCGCTTTAACTGCTTTAAGATGGGCCAAAGCACGGCAGACCGATCTTGACCTGGAGGATTTGGTCAATGGCTGCTCCAGTGTGAAAGAAGATGGATCGGACTTTAGCGCTGATGACTTCGCAGAAATAGCAAGAGCTATGCGTCCGTTAGCAAGCAAACTAGCCGACGAGACCAGCTTATCCACGTACCAGGCGGCTTATGATGCCGACAACAAGAAGCTTAGCGTGCTGGTTCATGAGCCAACAGATCTTATTCCTCCAATTCGTAAGCACACCTTTGCCCCTGATATTGATCCATCCAATCTTATTGATGATGAGGCTGTGTTTAGAGCGTTGACCGGTATCAACTGGGATACGTCTGACTTCCAGCCGATTGATAAGCAAGGAGTTGAAGATGAAGAAGAGGTGCAGGAAGATCCTGAAGCTTCAACTCGCCAACAATCATAAGTCGGTGTTCCTATCAGAATACTTTACTGTACTGATAACTTCGATGAATACTTATTCTTGTTGGGTCATCAGATGCCTTGTAATAGGCTAGCTTAAACTCTTGACCTACTATGCCATCGCGCATATTTTGCTTTGCATGACACTAGGGATCCGCCAATTTAGGATCTGCCACTTGTGCTTATGTTATTAGCAATTTGAATCTGTTCCTGCATACAAACAGATCACAAGTATCCTGGCAGTTTACCACAGGACGGGTCATAATGCCCAATATAAAACCACCGGTAACTAAAACAGTTTATAACCAGGGCCAGTTTAATCATAACCATATGTAATCATAACAAAATATATCATACCATTGATATTTGATTATACTACCGGCTTATCATACCAATGTAGTAAGGGTGATAACCCAAAAATTTGAACACACAATGCTCTTTCTCAACTGTCATATGTTGCCGGCTTATGATGTCATAAGCTGGAAGGGGTAATATCCCAAACCTTAGAGCACAATGCTTCCAAGTAATTCAATATCATCATGTACTGGCGACTTATATTCCAAAGCCAGGCCGGGTTTTAACAAACACCGGATATTTTCTTATCATATACTGGCGACTTGTAGTCCAAAGCCAGGCCGGGTTTAATAAACACCGGATATTTGCAACATTAGAAACCTCATTGGTTTTTAACATGTAAAAGATAATCCTCAAAAAAAATTCCAATAAAAAACAAAAGATAACAAGGCATTTCATAGGCTGCCAGGCCTTAAAATCAAGTGCTTTCAAGGGCCGCACAGCCACTGAGTTAAACCTTCATACAAACCTTATAAGTCGGACCTCACATAACCAATCGTCGTTTTAACTCTGACAAGTTCAGGGTCTGTATAAGATTGACTTGTCAAAAGTACGGCGGGTCATTCCAGGATTACCTGGGCGGAGTGGCAGACTTAAAAAGGCAGGATAGCCCAGATTTTTAGGTGAATACACCTGGCTTCCAAGCCTGGCTTTTAAGCCTATTACAAGGGCCATAAAAACTCTTGTCCGTTGAACAAAGAGCCCCCAAGTAATATTTTTGAGTTGTGCTCAATGGGCACCTATGTTTCAGTTGTGCTTTGCAACATACTCTCTTTGGTCCCTTTAACCTGGGTAGCAAGCCCCCAAGTATTTTTATAATCATGGCATATAAGCCGGATCAAAGGGTAATCATAACTTCACTCAATAAGTCGGAAGCCCCCATGTGACCACATGAAATTTTCATAGATTCATTATTTATTAGAGATAAAATGACAGAGGCCCTGCTTTATCAGGGATGTCGGCTTTATTTAGCATAATATATACATTGTCAAAAATGAACATCAGTAGAGCCTGTGGCTCAGGTATAGTAAGGCCGAAGATGAGCAATATTCCACGGCCGGGGGGTCTCCTCCTCCGACGTGCGTGAGTCCTTGTGGTCTCGAACATCAATAAGGTAGTATGAACCATTGTTTAGATTCTTGCTGACCACAAAAGGTCCTTCCCAAGGCGGGGATAGCTTGTGCATATTAGTTTGATCCTGGATAAGCCGGAGCACCATATCACCTTCCTGAAAAGTTCTGGTCTTAACCCGGCGGCTGTGATAGCGGCGCAGATCTTGCTGGTAAATCGCCGAACAAGCCATCGCAAGGTCACGATCCTCATCCAATAGGTCAAGTGCATCCTGACATGCTTTTTCATTATCAACTTCAACATAAGCCGCCACGCGAGGCGAGTCGTGACGGATGTCACTGGGAAGAACTGCTTCTGCTCCATAAACCATGAAGAAGGGCTTGTAACCCGTAGACCTGTTGGGGGTAGTATTGATACTCCATATGACTGAGGGTAACTCTTCCACCCAATAACCCGGTGTCCTCTGCAAAGGAACCATAAGCCGGGGCTTGATGCCTCTCAAAATTTCTTGATTGACTCTCTCAGCTTGACCATTGACTGGGGGTGAGCCACCGATGACACATCAAGTCAAATATGCTCATGTTGACAAAACTCTTCCATGGCTCCCTTTAAGAGATTAGTGCCATTATCAGTTATGATACTGTGGGGAAAGCCAAAACGGAAAATCACCTTTTTAATGAATTGAACCGCTGTTGCCGCATCACATTTACTGGCCGGCTTTGCCTTAACCCACTTTGTAAACTTGTCAACTGCCACCAGGAGGTGTGTTTTTTTAATCCTTGGACCTTTTGAAAGGTCCAACCATATCAAGCCCCCAGACTGCAAACGGCCAAGTAATTGGAATCATCCTTAATACTTGAGCCGGAACATGGGCTCGTCGTGAAAATTTCTGACATCCATCACACTTACGGGCCAGGTCTTCAGCATCAGCATGAGCCGTCAGCCAATAAAATCCATGACGAAAAGCCTTAGCAACAAGAGATTTAGAGCCGGTATGATGACCACAATCTCCTTCATGAATCTCTCGCAGAATTTCACGGCCTTCTTTGGGTGAAACACAACGTTGAAACGCCCCTGTGACACTACAATGATGTAGCTCTCCATTGACAATGGTCATTGATTTGGACCGCCGAGTTATTTTCCTGGCCAAGGTTTCATCCTCAGGTAACTCGCCTCGGGTCATATATGCCAAATATGGAACTGTCCAATCAGGATTTACATGAAGAGCTGCTACCAATTGTGCTTCTGGGTCAGGAATAGCAAGATCTTCCTCTGTAGGCAACTTGACTGAGGGGTTGGCACCGGCTTACGCTGAGAGCCTAGCCGGCTTAAAGCATCAGTTGCCTTGTTCTTCCTTCGATCAATATGCTCGACCTGATAACCCTTGAAGTGACTCGCAATAGCATCAACCTCTCTATGATAAGCCGCCATGAGTGGATCCTTAGAATCCCAAGTACCAGAAACTTGTTGAGCTACCAAGTCTGAGTCGCCAAAGCACCTCACCCAGCTTAAGTTCATATCCTTAGCCATCCGAAGACCGTGGAGCAAGGCCTCATATTCAGCTGCATTGTGAGTGCAAGGGAACATCAATCGGAGAACATAACAAAATTTATCACCTCGAGGGGAAGCTAGCACGACTCCAGCCCCCGAGCCCTCCAATTGCCTGGACCCGTCAAAGTGAATAGTCCAATACGTGTTATCTGGCTTTTCTTCAAGCATCTGCAGCTCTGTCCAGTCATTGATGAAATCCACCAATGCTTGAGACTTGATGGCTGTGCGAGGCATATACTTCAGACCATGAGGTCCAAGCTCAATGGCCCACTTGGCTATCCGACCTGTGGCTTCTCTGTTTTGAATAATATCCCCTAAAGGAGCAGAACTAACCACGGTGATGGGATGACCCAAAAAATATTGCTTAAGCTTCCGGCTGGCCATGAACACTCCATATACAAGCTTCTGCCAGTGCGGATACCTCTGCTTGGATTCAATAAGTACCTCACTGATGTAGTAAACCGCCCTTTGAACCGGATATTCCTTGCCTGTCTCCTTCCGTTCCACCAAAATAGCTACGCTGACAGCCCAGGCATTAGCAGCCACATACAACAACAACGGCTCCTTATCAATAGGAGCAGCAAGAACGGGTAGCTCAGCCAGCTGCTTCTTCAAGTCCTCAAATGCTGCGTTAGCGGCGTCACTCCAGACAAAATTATCTGTCTTTTTCATCATCTGATACAGAGGGATAGCCATCTCTCCCAATCGGCTTATGAACTGGCTTAGGGCCGCAATACGACCCGCCAAACGCTGAACATCGTTGATACACGCCGGCTTAGCCAAAGAAGTAATGGCTTTGATCTTCTCCGGATTAGCATCAATACCTCTGTTAGAAACCAGAAAACCCAAGAGCTTGCCTGCCGGCACACCAAAAACGCATTTGGCCGGGTTAAGCATCATCTTATAAACCCGGAGACTATCAAAGGTCTCCTTTAAATTGTCTATCAATGTTTCCTTCTTTCTCGATTTCACCACAATATCATCCACATAAGCATGAACATTGCGCCCAATCTGATTATGAAGGCAATTCTACACACATCGCTGGTAAGTCGCCTGGGCACTCTTGAGCCCAAAAGGCATAGACACATAACAGAAGGCTCCAAAGGGAGTGATAAACGTTGTCTTCTCCTGGTCCTTAACTGCCATCTTGATCTGATGATAACCAGAATAAGCATCCAAAAAACTCAAACGCTCACAACCCGCCGTAGCATCAATAATTTGGTCAATACGAGGGAGAGCAAAAGGACTAGCAGGACAAGCTTTGTTTAAATCTGTGAAATCCACACACATACGCCAAGTGCCATTCTTCTTAAGTACCAGCACCGGGTTAGCCAACCACTTAGGATGGAAAACTTCAACAATGAACCCGACCGCCAGGAGCCGGGCCACTTCTTCACCAATGGCCTTTCGCCTCTCTTCATTAAAACGACGGAGAAACTGCTTCACCGGCTTAAATTTTGGATCAATATTAAGACTGTGCTCAGTGAGTTCCCTCGGTACACCTGGCATGTCAGAAGGCTTCCATGCAAAAATGTCCCGGTTCTCACAGATGAACTCGATGAGCGCGCTTTCCTATTTCTGATCTAGATTAGCACTGATGTTGAACTGCTTAGACGAATCACCAGGAATGAAGTCAACTAGCTTGGTGTCATCTGCCGATTTAAACTTCAAGGCCGGGTCATGCTCCGTAGTTGGCTTTTTCATTCAAGTCATGTCAGCCGGGTCAACATTGTCCTTATAGAACTTCAATTCCTCTGTGGCACACACGGACTCAGCATGCGTCCCCTTCTTCGCATTCCAAAGCTATGTTCCGGCTTCCATGCACTGTGATAGTACCCTTGTAACCCGACATCTTGAGCTGCAGATGAACATAACAAGGCCGTGCCATGAACTTGGCATAAGCCGGCCGTCCAAACAGAGCATGATATGGGCTTTGAATCTTGACCACCTCAAAGGTTAATGTCTCAGCCCGGGAATCATATTCATCCCCAAAGGAGACCTCCAAAGCAATCTTGCCTACAAGATATGCCGACTTACCAGGCACCACTCCATGGAAAACAGTATTGGACGGGTTAAGATTTTTATCAGTCAACCCCATACAACGGAAAGTATCATAATAAAGGATATTGATGCTGCTACCTCCATCCATGAGTACTTTAGTGAATTTGTACCCTCCAACCTGAGGTGCCACAACCAAAGCCAGATGACCTAGATTGTCAACCCGGGGTAGGTGATCCTCCCGACTCCACACAATGGGTTGCTCAGACCATCGCAAGTAACGAGGAGTTGCCGGCTCAATGGCATTCATAGCCCTTTTATGGAGCTTCTGGTCCCGCTTGCATAAACTCTTGGTGAAGACGTGGTACTGTCCACTATTCAGCTGCTTCGGGTTATTCTGATAACCGGACTGATGCTGCTGCTGGTTGCCCTGACCAGACTATTGATGGAAACCGCCCTGATTGCCATGATTGCCTTGATTACCTTGGAATCCAATGTTAGAGCCGCCACCACCATAACCCGGGCCCTGAGAGCCGAATCCTGAGCCGCCACCTAGCCCATGATTGTTTTGAAAAATATTGGAATTTTTATACTCCTTCATGATGAAGCAATCCTTCCAAAGGTGAGTGGATGGCCTTTCACGTGTACCATGCCTCGGGCAGGGCTAATTCAGCATCTGCTAAAGATTGAAGCCTGATCCCCAAGCCGTGGGGGCGGCTTACCTTTTCGACGCTGACCATTATTCTGCGCATTGGTATTAGCCACAAAGTCCAAATTGTTATCAGCTTTGCGCTTACCGTTGCCTCCCTGACTCGCCGGGTTATGCTGCTGCCCTCTGGTGTCACTGCTCCTTTTTTTCCTTTCTCGGCTTTTCATCAATAGACTCGGGGTCCTTGGTACCATCCGAGTCAGCATACTTAACCAGAGCCGCCATGAGTGTTCCCATGTCATTGCTGTGGCATTTGAGCCGCCCTAATTTCGGCTTTAGGGGCGTGAAACGACAATTGTTCTCCAACATTAAGACTGCTGAATCGGCATTGATGCGATCCGATGAGTGCAGGATTGTTGAGACCCGGTGCACCCAATGGGTTGTCGACTCACCTTCTTCTTGGACACAGGAGGCTAAATCCACAATTGACATAGGCTGCTTGCACGTATCTTTAAAATTCTGGATAAACCGGGCTTTTAACTCAGCCCATGACCCAATGGAGTTGGCTGGCAACCCTTTCAACCAAGTACGAGTTGTTCCTTCCAACATCATGGTGAAGTACTTAGCACATGCAGCATCGTCAACATCCAGTAGTTCCATCGCCATCTCATAACTCTCAACCCATGTTTCAGGGGGTAAGTCGGCTGTGTAGTTGGGCACCTTACGGGAACCCATGAAATCCTTGGGCAAACGTACATTACGCAGAGCCGGTACCAAAAACGGCACACCCAAAGTCCTGAAAGTCACACCTGTCTCTACCGAAGTTGTCGGACGAACCGGGGAATGCTGATGAGCCGCATACTGAGCCGCCAGCTCAGCCTCCCGACGCGCTCTTCCTTGATCCACTACGTTCTGGGCATTAACCCCACCACCTGCCGGGTTATGTCCACGGGGCGGGTTGCGGTTCCGCCCACTGCTTGACACAGCCGGCTCATCGATATGCCTGCTATAACTCCGACTTGGGCAAGGGGTTGAATGGATCCTCTCACGACTGCGAGAATAAGCTGCCTGTTGGGCCAAAGCCGTCTGAAGTAATTCTCCGGCCGGTCGTATCTCCATTGCCGCCGGTGACTCATCCTCAACTAGTAGAGCGGCCAGTCATGTCGCCGCAGCAATCATATTATCCAAAGGGTTAGAATAATGACCCGGCGGCGTCAATACATGTTGAGGCGGAGTCGTATTCAGACGTGGTGGCTCTGTCGTACGCGGCTGAACCGGTGCCCCCGTCCCAGGCGCTTCACCCCGGTTTACCTGTGGCGGGTTACCGGGCCCTGCTCCAGGTGTGTTAAAGAGATTTCTCGCATCGTAAACCGACGGCAGACGGGTCTGATGCCTCCTGCTCATGACTTTGTTTGAAGCATTCTGGTGCCAATCTATGGATCGAGGGGGCATTCCCCAATGCACCGGGACGGCCATCAGACCTGGCGGGACAGGCACAACCTTGCACGAGCCGAAAACCATATACGACCTTCATCCGAACTTCGTCGTGATGTCGCCTGCTACAGAGGCGCCATGCACCCCTATGCTTCACCGATGAGGTAACGGAACACCAGTTCCCAGAAGGGTTTAAACCCGTGAACATCGAATCATACGATGGCACAACAGATCCCGCAGTATGGATCGAGGATTTTCTTCTCCACATTCACATGGCTCGCGGTGATGATCTACATGCCATCAAATACCCCCCCCCCTAAAACTTAAGGGATCAGCTCGGCACTGGTTAAATAGCCTCCCAGAAAACTCTATTGGAAGCTGGGAAGACTTGGAAGACGCCTTTAGAGACAACTGCCAAGGCATGTATATCCGACCCCCGGACGCCGATGACCTTAGTCATATAGTCCAGCAGCCCGGAGAGTCGGCTAGGAAATGCTGGACCAGGTTCCTAATTAAGAAGAGCCAGATTGTCGACTGTCCGGACGCCGAAGCCCTAGCGGCCTTTAAACACAGCATCCGCGACGAATGGCTCGCCCGACACCTCGGCCAAGAAAAGCCGAAGTCCATGGCAGCCCTTACAACACTAATGACCCGCTTTTGTGCGGGCGAAGATAGCTGGCTAGCCCGTAGCAGCAACAGTACTAGCGACCCTAGCACTTCCGAAGCCAGAAACGGCAACGGAAGGCCCTGACACAACAAACATAAGCGTGGAAGCAACAATGGTAATATAGAGGATACGGCGGTCAATGCCGGATTCAGTGGCTCCAAATCCGGTCAACGGAGGAAGCCATTCAAAAGAAACAAAGATGGTTCATCAAGCCTGGACCGAATACTTGATCGACCTTGCCAGATCCATGACACTCCTGACAAGCCTGGCAACCATACCAACAGAAGCTGTTGGGTCTTCAAACGGGCCGGCAAGTTAAATGCCGAACACAAGGAGAAAGGGTCGCCCAGCGAAGATGACGATGAGGAGCCTCGCCCACCGAACATAGGGGGACAGAAGAAATTTCCCCCCGAGGTCAAAGCGGTGAATATGATATACGTTACTCACATCCCCAAGCGGGAGCCCACACGCGCGTTAAGGGACGTCTACGCGATCGAGCCAGTCGCCCCAAAATTCAACCCATGGTCATCCTGCCCAATCACTTTTGATCACAGAGACCATCCGACCAGTATCTGTCACGGAGGCTCGGCCGCACTAGTCCAAGACCCAATTATTGATGGATTCCACCTTACGCGGGTCCTCATGGACGGTGGCAGTAGCCTTAACCTGCTCTATCAGGACACAGTCCGCAAAATGGGCATTGATCCTTCAAGAACCAAGCCCACAAAAACCACCTTTAAGGGAGTAATACCTGGTGTAGAGGCCCGCTGCACGGGCTCAATCACA
The DNA here is from genome assembly GCF_018294505.1 of Triticum aestivum. NCBI lineage: Eukaryota > Viridiplantae > Streptophyta > Magnoliopsida > Poales > Poaceae > Triticum > Triticum aestivum. Next base: position 247,343,809 of record NC_057808.1, on the reverse strand, counting down.
CTGGAGGTTGTCTTCGGTTCGCCGTACAACTTCCAAAGCGAAGACTTGATCTTCGGCATCGTCCCTTTCCGCAGTGGCTACCACGCGCTGCTCGAACGAACCGCGTTCGCTCGCTTCAACGCGGTCCCACATTATTCCTATCTCAAACTCAAGATGCCCGGACCCCGCGGTGTTATAACAGTCAATGGAAACACAGAACGCTCCCTCCGCACTGAGGAGCACACCGCAGCCCTGGCAGTGGAAGTACAGAGAGGCCTTATCATACCAAAAAATGCACCGGTAGTCAAGCCCCCGGACACTATCAAACGAGTCTGGACTACCCCGCAGCATGACAGTCTAGCTCGTGAGGAGCTCGACTAGCAATTCGGCCTCCGTCTCAGCCCCAACCAAATTGCGGTACATGTACCACGCATACATCACTACGCGCTGAAGATACCATGGGCAAAGATGGAGGCATAGTAAAGATAAAGTCCAGAATACGGCTCGACCCTATCGGCACCCTCATATTTCTTTTTTCTTATTTTTATTTTTCCAGGTTCCTTACAACCCACATCACCTTTCGACGGTACCAAGGGCCCTTTTTCTAAGCCCCTCATGAAAACCCGATCATTGAATCCTTTCGAAGGACAATACGCCAAGGAGAAAAGCAGCATAGACATGTGGCAGAGTATCTAAAGGATCTTTAAAGATCACCGCTTCCTTCTTTAGGACCCGTACACAGCTTTCCATTGTGCTCGGCATGTAAAATAGCCTCGATGCTTATCGCATTATTTGTAAAAATACGTTTTGACATATCAATCAGACTATAATGGAAACAGTTTCTCGCCCAACCTATTCGGTACTGGCTTATTTCTTAACCTATATTCCCTTTTCTTTGTCTGGTTGCCATGTACACCTCGGTACGACTTAAATCGCCAGGGTCTCTATCCGGCCACATACATTTCTTTAAAATAAGTTCGAACACCTTTGTAGTACAATTCGGCGTCACGAATATAGCACTATATGCATCGGCTCTGAATCATGTCTTTGGTCAATAGCTGGGTTGCCCGGATCATGTGGTTGCTGCCTTACGTTCCACTCGTTCGGCTAAGGCAGTAAAGGGAGAACTACTGCGATTGTGTTTCCGGTTTATCTAGATAAACACCTCAGTAGAGAAAGCCAAAAACTGACTGTCATGGTGCGGCGAGAATTGGTCAGCTATTCGAAGACCAATTACAAATCTCTTACGAATTTTTCCGCATTACGTGAGGGACCGGTCTTCACCCGGTCAGGCATCCACAGCACCCAAGTTCGGATAATCAAATAATATCAGGGGTTGCGCCTACAATCTCATTGTCAAACTCTTAAGGCTAAGTGAGAGCGATAAAGCCACATAGTCCGATTGCCTGGTTCGCCGCACTAACACCTCCTTCAAGGACCAAATTGATGGGTCAAGTGTGTTCAGGTGCTATTCCGAACACCCCCGTACTACCTACGTGGGGGCTGAAGCCGACGACTCGCCAACTCTCAGATACCGTAAATGGCTGCACAGGAGGAAAATAATTTGAGGCAAAATAAGCAATATATTATACATCAGCCTTGTTTCATAATACAAAGTTCGGACAGCAGGGATACATTCATTCAAAAATAATGTCTTTCGAGCACTAGCCCTCTACAATGCGGGATCCTTCCAGGATGTCGTCAAAATACTGCTCCAGCGTGCGATGCTCTTTGCCCGCAGGCGGTCCCTCGGTGGCAAGCTTGACGGCGTTCATCTTCGCCCACTGCACTTTGACACGGGCAAAGGCCATCCGTGCACCTTCAATGCAGACCGACCGCTTCATGACATCGAGCCGGGGGCAGGCACTGACCAGCTACTTCACGAGCCCGAAGTAGCTGTTGGGTATGGGTTCGGCGGGCCAAAGACAGATTATAACATCCCTCATGGCCAATCCGGCCACCCTATGCAGTTCGGTCAACTGCTTTAGTTGATCGCTGAGGGGCACGGGATGCTCTGACGCAAGGTACTACGACCAGAACAACTTTTCCGTCGCGCTCCCCTCTTTGGCTCGGAAGAACTCCGCAGCATCAGCAATACTCCGGGGCAGGTCCGCAAACGCTCCTGGAGAACTCCAAATCCGGGTCAGCAAGATATACTTTCTTCTCACAAATTTGCTCTGCATGTTAAAAGCCTTACCCGCCGCAATCTGCTTGGCCTCTTGGATCTCCCGGCAGGCGCTTTGGGCTTCGGCCCGGGCCTCCTGTGCACTTTGGAGGGCCTTAGCAAGTTCAGAATTTTGATCCGAAATCTTGCGCTCTAAGGACTCACATTTGCTTATAGCATCCTTGAGCTCTTGCTGGACTTCCTCCACCCTTGATTCTTGTTTTAGGCGGGTGGCTCGTGCCTCCTCTGCCTCCTCCTTGGCTTCGGCCAGCGCGCTCTTGAGGGTCTCAACCTCAGACGCGTCAGCTATGAGCATAATTATAACACTCATTCAGATAACAAATCAGAGTTGATCTCATTTCGAACGTGTTTCACTATCACATACCTTGTTTTTCCTCTAACTTCCGCCTTAGCTCGGACGCTTCAGCGGCATGGGAAGCTGACGCCTGCCTTGCAGTCTGTTTGTTCAAATAGATATGTATGTTAATCTCCTGCGCAAGTTATTAGATCCTCTGTTCGGCCTTTCTTCGTGAACACCGAACAGAGTCTCAGGGGCTACTATCTATACACAGGCATTCCTCTTATATAGTTAAAAGGCATCATATCACATACCTCAAAGCCTCTCAGAAGGCTAGTGTAGGCCTCGTTCAACCCGCTTTTTGCAGACTGAACCTTTTCAATCACCGTACCCATAAGGGTACGATGTTCTTCCACAATGGTGGCACTCTGAAGCGCTCCCACCAGAGTGTCCGACGCCTCCGGATTGACAAAGGTCGCCCGTGGGGTGGGCGCGCCCCCTTCTTTCAAAGGAGGTTGCTCATCTGACTCCGGAGTCGTGTGGGTCTCTGGAATGACATTTGGTTGGGGGCCAAATTGGACATGGCCCCCGTCTTTGATCTCCATGGGGGTCGGTTCCCCCATGTTCTCAGCAGTAGGGGTATCACCCTTTGGCGCCGTCTTGGCGGCCTCCCGCACTTCTCCCTGTCCCGGAAGGGTCCTTTGGGACAACACCTCAGTGTAATCCGTAGCAGTGGGGGTGAGGCTTGCGGAGGTGACTCGCTCTCCATCATGTTCGGACCCAGCGAGTTCCCAGAAGATGAGGATCGCTGGGGGAGGTGACGAGCCGGACTGCAGCACGCAATTCAACGTGTTACAACCACAAGGCAAAAAGCCAGATATATACAGTACCTTTGAATACTTACGATTCGGCCAGGGGCTTCGGCCTGAGGCGCCACTCGTCGGCGTCCGTCTCGGAATCATCCGTAAGGGAGGTTCTCCCTTTCTTGGACGCTTTCGCGTCTAGATCCACGGAAGCTGCCCTCTTCTTCTTTCTCCCCTTAAGGGGGGAATTGCTTTCTTCCTCATCCTCTTCATCTTCGTCATGAGAGGAGAGAGTTTCGGTGTCTTCGGACACTACGTCCGAAGCGCCATTACGGCGGAGGCCACCCTTGGCATCCTTGATCTTCTTCCTGACCTTCTTTTCTGGCGCCTGATACGGCGCCGGGACCAGCATCCTCGTCAACAGAGGAATAGTTGGGTCTTCAGGTAGCGGAGCCGGACATTCAATCCGCTCTGCCTTCCTCGTCCAGCCCTGTGGGGAGAATGGAGAGTTTAGTATGCTCCTTGGACTTACAAAATAAGGTTACCAGAAAACTTATGGGAGTTGCTGCATGAGTGCAGTCATGGCCGAGGTCTTCGGTCGTCTTCGGCCACATCTTTTGGGTCTTGAAAAGCAGCTTCCATATGTTTTCGTGCTTCGTGCCGAAGAACCGCTACAGGGTCCGGGGACCGGCCGGGTCGAACTCCCAGATATGCTCTTGACGTGCCTCTGTAGTGTCATCACCTCGTCGGACGACGCCCAGTCCATGCCCTTGTTGGGCCAGGATGTCAGCCGCATTGGAGGCCCGGACTTGAACTCGGAAGGAGCGGCCCATGTGGAGTCACGAGGTTCCGTGACATAGAACCACCCCTGCTGTCATCCCTTAATGGTCTCCACGAAGGTACCCTTGGGCCAGGTGACATCGGGAAGCTTGCTCACCATGGCGCCTCCGCACTCCGCATGTTGGCCATCCACCACTTTCGGCTTCACATTGAAGACCTTGAGCCATTGGCCGAAGTGGGGGGGATGCGGAGGAATGCCTCGCATACGACGATGAACGCCTAAATGTTGAGGAAGGAATTTGGGGCTAGATCATGGAAATCTAGCCCGTAGTAAAACATGAGACCGCAGACAAAAGGATGAAGGGGAAATCCTAGTCCACGAAGGAAATGGGGGATGAATACTACCCTCTCATCGGGCTCCGGAGTGGGGACAATCTGCTTTTCGGCAGGAAGCCGGTGGCCGATTTCCTTGGCTAGGTACCCCGCTTCCCGGACCTCATTTGCCCTGCGCTCCAGATCCAGACATGGCTGGTATGTTTGCGGGGGATGAAAAAGGTTGAGACTTGGGCGTTGGAGCTCGAGGGTGGAAGGCTGAGGAGGAAGAAGGCGTGGGGTAGAAAAGGTGGATCGTTATATCCTTATAAAGGCAGTGAATATCAAGCGTCCCCCCATGAGCCTTAAAGCTCGCCTATTTCCAAGGGGTCGTGCGAACGACACGGTTGGGTTTCCCAAACCCGTATTGATGAGAATCCTGTAATAAGGGGACACGATCTCTGCTTTGAAAAGACGTGTCGCCGGAGGCTGTGTCTTGAAACACGAAACGGGAGGTCAAAAAATGATTCGAAATAATGAAGTGGCCGGACATAATGTCCCACTAGTAAAGTTGTCAGAAGACAAAACTTATTTTTGCTTAAGTGTTTTGCCCTTGTGATTCAGGGTTGTGACTATTGTACAGAGCCGGATATAGTTCTTTTGATCAACTACTTTGGAGTATTCGAAGGAGGAACCCGCCTTGCAATGCCGAAGACAATCTGCGTGCCGGACACATCGTCATTGAAGCCTGGTTCAGGGGCTACTGAGAGAGTCCTGGATTAGGGGTCCCCGGGCGTCCGGGCTATGTGACGTGGGCCAGACTGATGGGCCATGAAGGTACAAGATAGAAGGCTTCCCCCCCGTATCCAGAAGGGACTCCCCTTGGCGTGGAAGGCAAGCTTAGCATTTGGATATGAAGATTCCTTTCTCTATAAACCGACTCTGTACAACCCTAGCCCCCTCCGGTGTCTATATAAACCGGAGGGTTTAGTCCGTAGAGGCGATCATAATCATATATGCTATACATCTAGGGTTTAGCCATTACGATCTCGAGGTAGATCAACTCTTGTAACCCCTATACTCATCAAAGTCAATCAAAGCAGGAAGTAGGGTTACCTCCATTAAGAGGGCCCGAACTTGGGTAAACATCATGTCCCTGCCTCCTGTTACCTTCGATCCTTAGACACACAGTTCGGGACCCCCTACCCAAGATCTGCCGGTTTTGACACTGACACCGACTATTGTCACTCTGGGGTTGCCGGATCATAACACGTAGTAGGTGACTATAACTTGCAAGATCGGATCTAGAACATGGATATAATGGCGATAACATAAACGGTTCAGATTTGAAATCATGGCACCCGGGCCCAAAGTGACAAGCATTAAGCATGGCAAAGTCATAGCAACAACAATCTAAAAACATAGTGGATACAAGGGATTAAGCCCTAACAAAACTAACTCGATTACATGATGAATCTCATCCAAATCCTCACCGACCAGCGAGCCTACGAAGGAATTACACACTCCCAGTGAGGAGCATCATGGAATTGGCGATGGAGAAGGGTTGGTGATGACGAAGAACGAAGATCCCCCTCTCCGGAGCCCCAAACGGACTCCAGATCTGGCCTCCGAATGAAGAACAGAAGGTGACGGCAGCTCCATCTCGTGGATCGCGATAATTCGTTCTCCCTCATTTTTTCTAGAAAAATAGGATTTTATAGCGTCGGTTTCAGGGTCTACGGGGCCACCAGGTGGGGACAACGCACCTGGGCGCACCAGGAGAGGGGGGCGCGCCCTGGTGGGTTGTGCCCACCCAGGTGCCCCTCTCCGGTAGGTCTTGGCTCCAGAAATTCTTATTTATTATATAAAAATTCCTCGCAAAGTTTCGTTCCATTCTGAGAACTTTTATTTCTGCAAAAAAACAACACCATGGTAGTTCTGCTGAAAACAACGTCAGTCCGGGGCTAGTTTCATTCAAATCATGCAAATTAGAGTCCAAAACAAGAGGAAAAGCTTTAGGAAAAGTAGATACGTTGGAGACGTATCAGTACCGACTTATGCATGCCGTTTGGATATCCAAAGACCTTGTGGATAGGTTCCTTTGTAATCTGATTTTTTTGTCTTCGGTAGCATCACCGAAGGTTATTGTCATGCTTTCTGTGTCCAGATTGTCATACATGTGTGCTGCAAGCGGTCTGCAGATGGAGCCCATTATTTGGCAGTTCTCTATGCTGCCAAATCCTGCCCTCCTAACATCTTGCATGTGACGTTCTTTAAGTAATTTTCATGCTTTCTTGACATGAGCGAATGCTGCCCCTGCCTTGATTAGGCATTGTCTTCGTTTGTTGCTTCCTCATGTTCGTCAACTGTTGGTGCTGCCAATTCTTTTTCGCTTGTCTTTCTCCTCTTCACGTCCTTCTGGCTTGATTTGGGTTGTTTCAGAAAAAAAAGGTTTTGTTAGAAAGGAACGTTCGATTTTGAGTGTTGAATAGTGGTATTCAAAATTAGTACATAAGTGTGTTTTCTCGTCCTCTTCCGTGTCACTGTCGTGCTCTTCGGCATCATCGCCGTCAGTAGGAATGAAATCTGCATCATGTTGTCTGTCATCGTCGGCATCATCGGTATTTGAATCTTTGCTGTTGGCATCATCTTGTTCTTATTCTACCCTTTGTCGTTTGTTTTTCTTCTTGCTTTCACCTTGTTTCTTTGTAGCTGTTGGTGCTGTTGGCGGGAGTACCATTAGAGGTATTGGCTGATGCTGCAAGGTACTAGTGTTGACGATGTTTTTAGTATTATCCTTTTGCTTTTGCTTTTTTCCTCCAGGAGTAAAAACAATGCTGGTATATGTTTTTCTCTTTTTTTGCTTGTTGCTAGATGTTTACTCCTATTGAGCCTGGTGTAAGTTACCATTTCTGCCGCAGGTGCTCTGTTCTTGATGTTTTGTCATGTGCCCTTTTCTGATGAATGAGGAGAGATGTTGTGTGTTTCTCCACAATATCACCGTCTTCGTGTCCTGCATAATGACCAGGTAACAAAAAAGGATATATTTTTTCCGAATTTTTTTGAAACAAATTTAAAATATATATCTTCCATGATTATTCATAAGGAATGTGAAATTCCCAAAGGGGCTTTTTAGTTTCTTTTTTTGGGTTAAAAAAGGTTATTAATACTATTACCGATTGATCTAATCAGCGGATAGAAAATATGAATTATGGTTATAAGTGCAGCTGAGGAAGTGAAGTTAGGGTGAAGCATTTTCTGAGACAAAAATGCACACTCCAGGTGATATTTCATAATGGGAGGAATATCATTAAGCAGAGTCGAAGATTTATCGGGTAAGATAAACTGTTTTTGAATTAAAAATAAGATAGTGTGTGAACATTTTTAATGTTTTCTATAAAGATATATATAAAAAGGGGCAGGTAGATTTATTTTTAGAATAGTTAAGTTATTGTTGTCAAGGAGAGCAGTTAAGTTATTAATGTATATATATAGTTTTTGGTAGATCAACAGTGGACACTTTGCTCGGACCTTTGACAGGATCTTGCTGGATTGCATGCTCTTCCTCAGGGTCTTCGTCAGTACCTTGCTGGGTGTTAGGTTCTTCATGAGGCTTTCTCATTGCTGCATGAAAAATGGCCAGGTGTTAGAAGCCGAGTTGAGTGTCATAGGAAAAAAATGCGTTGTGTGAATTTTTTTTGTATGGATAGAGAGGCACAGATTGTTTCACCCTAGAAGCATAGGTACACCTATTCTTTGTTCACGGTTTTCACACCAGAGGCACTTAATTTGAAAAACAGTTATAGTCAAGGGACAAGGGATGTAGAAAATCACATGTGATTATCAGGTTTGGCCTCTCAGAATGCTTGCGGGGTTTGGATCTATTGAGGTATTCTAGTTAGTGATGTGGCTGGTATAGTACCTTTAAGAACATATCGTGTAGCGAAAATTCCAGGGCAGAGAGCAGTAGCATTTCTATTAAATCTCATTTGTACGCTAGTTCAATTTGTTAGACAAATTGATTTAGGGTATTGGAAAACTCCTTGGTAGCGATGGCTAGGGTTGCTGTCCCTGGAAGTGAAAAAATCACTATGATCTACCCGGTGGAATGGAATGGGATAGAATGATAATTACCTTCAATTACTTGTGTGGTGTTCCTCGCTTCCATGGGCTCATTGTGTCGTTGCTCTTTTTTGTTGCGATTTCCGCCGCCGGTGTTGAAGTCCTCACCGTCAGTCGCCGCAGCCGACGGGGTTCTTGGTGTTGTCGCGGGCAGCGTTTCACGGTCTGTATGTCGAAGTGGAGGCCGGTTGGCAAACGCGGTGGCGGTTGTCTGGTGACGCGAACTTGATTTCGAATTTGTGATTGTGTGCAGAAGGAAGGAGGAGACCGTGCGGGAGTGATGAAGGTTTCGAGATTTACTATGCGAGAGGGGAAGCAAGAGAGTAGAAGAGGGAGGGGGAGATGGAAACCATCGAACCGTCTCTAATCTTCAACCGTCCGTTTGAGCATCAAGATTCGTTCTGCTTGGCTGGGTTTTTTTGTTTGCTAGCATTTTTTTATTTTAGTGGTGAGACTGGTAGTGCGGAAGTGAAGCCTCTCTACAGGCATGTGGATGGAGGCACAGGAGGCACGGAAGTGCAGGTTCTACAGGCACAGGAGGCACGGAAGTGAAGCTTGTAACACTCAGTTAGAGAGCCACGGTTGTGAAGTCTGTCAAGCCACGGAGGTTTGGCACCACGGGGCATTTAAGAGTCACGGCAAGTGTCACGTGAGGCACGTGGATGTAGGCACGGGAGGCACGACATTGAAGGCAATACAGGCACGGACTTGTGGCTTCTCGAGGCATGGGTATCAACCCCGTGGATGTACAAGAGTGTGGTGGCAGATGCATGTGTCAGAATGCTCGGTTAAGAGGCACGGTTGTGAAGTATCAGGAGCCACGCGGGCGTGGCACCAGGACCACGTAAGACTCACAGTGCCTGTCATGTTAGGCACGTGGGTGCAGGCACGAAAGGCACAAAAGTGAAGCCACCACAGGTACGTATGTGGGGTTTTTCGAGTCACGGGTGTGGACCCTCTGGATGCACAAAAATGTGGTGGCAGAGGCATGGGTCCGAATACTTAGTTAGAGAACCATGATTGTGAAGTCACGTGGGTGTGGCACTATGGAGCATGTAAGAGTCACGACAAGTGTCACGTGAGGCACGTGGATGTAGGCACGGGAGGTGCTACCTCTTGAGCATTGCGTTGGTTTTCCCATGAAGAGGAAAGGGTGATGCAGCAAAGTAGCGTAAGTATTTCCCTCAGATTTTGAGAACCAAGGTATCAATCCAGTAGGAGGCCACGCCCAAGTCCCTCGCACCTAGACAAACAAATATAAACCTCGCAACCAACGCAATAAAGGGGTTGTCAATCCCTTCACGGTCACTTACGAAAGTGAGATATGATAGATATGATAAGATAATATTTTTGGTATTTTTATGATAAAGATGCAAAGTAAAATAAAAGGCAATAAAAATAGCTAAGTGTTGGAAGATTAATATGATGGAAAATAGACCCGGGGGGGGGGCATAGGTTTCACTAGTGGCTTCTCTCAAGAGCATAAGTATTACGGCGGGTGAACAAATTACTGTTGAGCAATTGACAGAATTGAGCATAGTTATGAGAATATCTAGGTATGATCATGTATATAGGCATCACGTCCGCGACAAGTAGACCGACTCCTGCCTACATCTACTACTATTACTCCACACATCGACCGCCATCCAGCATGCATCTAGAGTATTAAGTTCAAAAGAACAGAGTAACGCTTTAAGTAAGATGACATGATGTAGAGGGATAAACTCATGCAATATGATATAAACCCCATCTTGTTATCCTCGATGGCAACAATACAATACCTGCCTTGCTGCCCCTACTGTCACTGGGAAAGGACACCGCAAGATTGAACCCAAAGCTAAGCACTTCTCCCATTGCAAGAAAGATAAATCTAGTAGGCCAAACCAAACTGATAATTCGAAGAGACTTGCAAAGATAACCAATCATACATAAAAGAATTCAGAGAAGATTCAAATATTGTTCATAGATAAACTTGATCATAAACCCACAATTCATCAGTCTCAACAAACACACCGCAAAAGAAGATTACATCGAATAGATCTCCACGAGAGTCGTGGAGAAATTTGTATTGAGATCCAAAGAGAGTGAAGAAGCCATCTATCTAATAACTATGGACCCGAAGGTCTGACGTAAACTACTCACACATCATCGGAGAGGCTATGGTGTTGATGTAGAAGCCCTCCGTGATCAATGCCCCCTCCGGCAGAACGCCGGAAAAGGCCCCAAGATGGGATCTCACGGGTACAGAAGGTTGCGGCAGTGGAATTAGGTTTTCGTGGATGCTTCTGTTGGTTTGGGGGTACGTAGGTATATATAGGAGGAAGAAGTACGTCGGTGGAGCAACATGGGCCCCACGAGGGTGGAGGGCGCGCCCAGGGGGGTAGGCGCGCCCCCTACCCTCGTGCCCTCCTGGTTGCTTTCTTGACGTAGGGTCCAAGTCCTCTGGATCACGTTCATTCCAAAAATCACGTTCCCGAAGGTTTCATTCCGTTTGGACTCCGTTTGATATTCTTTTTCTGCGAAACTCTGAAATAGGCAAAAAAGCAACAATTTCGGTTGGGCCTCCGGTTAGTAGGTTAGTCCCAAAAATAATATAAAAGTGTATAATAAAGCCCATTAATCATCCAAAACAGAATATAACATAGCATGAAGCAATAAAAAATTATAGATACGTTGGAGACGTATCAGGAGGCACGGCATTGAAGGCAACATAGGCACGGACTTGCGGCTTCTCGAGGCATGGGTATCAACCCGGTGGATGTACAAGAGTGTGGTGGCAGAGGCATGTGTCAAAATGCTCGGTTATAGAGGCACGGTTGTGAAGTCTCAAGAGCCACACGGGCATGGCAGCGGGACCACGTAAGAGTCACGGCGCCTGATACGTCTCCAACGTATCTATAATTTTTGATTGTTCCATGTTGTTATATTATCATTCTTGGATGTTTTACAATCATTTTATAATCATTTATATCATTTTTTGGTACTAACCTATTGACATAGTGTCAAGTGCCAGTTGCTGTTTTTTGCATGTTTTTTTACATCGTAGGAAATCAATACCAAACGGAGTCCAAACACAGCGAAACTTTTTGTGGATTTTTTATGGACCAAAAGACATCCAGTGGGCCAAACAAGCACCTGGGGGTGCTCCGAGGGGAGCACAACCCACCAGGGCACGCCTGGAGGCCCAGGCGTACCCTGGTGGATTGTGCCCACCTCGGTTGCCTCCCGAACCGCCTCTTTACTCTATAAATACCCCAATATTTCAGAAAGTCTAGGGGGAGTCAACAAAAATCAATGCCAGCCGCCGCAAGTTCCAGAACCACCAGATCTAATCTAGACACCATCACGGAGGGGTTCATCATGTCCATTGATGCCTCTCCGATGATGTGTGAGTAGTTCTTTGTAGACCTACGGGTCCGTAGTTAGTAGCTAGATGGCTTCCTCTCTCTATTTTGATTCTCAATACAATGGTCTCTTGGAGATCCATATGATGTAACTCTTTTTGCGGTGTGTTTGTTGGGATCGTATGAACTTTGAGTTTACTATCAGATCTATCTTTTTATCCATGACAGTTATTTGAGTCTTCTTTGATCTCTTATATGCATGATTGCTTATGGCCTCATATTTCTTCTCTGATATTTGGTTTTTGTTTGGCCAACTTAATGTATTTATCTTGCAGTGGAAAGAGGTGCTTTGTGATGGGTTCGATCTTACGGTGCTTGATCCCAGTGACAGAAGGGGAACCGACATGTATGTATCGTTGCTATTAAGGATAACAAGATGGGGTCTATTTCTACATAAATAGATCTTGTCTACATCATGTCATCATTCTTATTGCATTACTTCGTTTTTCCATGAACTTAATACACTAGATGCATGCTGGGTAGTGGTCGATATGTGGAGTAATAGTAGTAGATGCAGGCAGCAGTCGGTCTACTAATCTTGAACGTGATGCCTATATAATGATCATTGTCTGGATATCATCATGATTATTTAAAGTTCTATCAATTACCCAACAGTAATTCGTTTACCCACCGATTGCTATTTTTCACGAGAGAAGCCACTAGTGAAACATATGGCCCCCGGGTCTCTTCTTTATTATATTTGCATTTGCGATCTATTTTCCTTTGCTTTTATTTTCAGATCTATTAAACCAAAACAATACAAAAAATACCTTGCTGCTCTTTATTTTATTTGGCGTTCGATCTATCAACTTATTACAACTTTCTCACGCCCGTTTGCCAATTTCTGGCGCCGTTACCCGAAAGGGATCGACAACCCCTTTAATACGTCGGGTTGCGAGTATTTGTTATTTGTGTGCACATGTTGTTTACGTAGTGTTGCTTGGTTCTCCTACTGATTTGATAACCTTGGTCTCATCACTGAGGGAAATACCTACCATCGTTGTGCTTCATCATCCCTTCCTCTTTGGGGAAATACCGACGTAGTCTAGCAGACATCAAAAGGAATTTCTGGCGCCGTTGCCAGGGAGACATCATCAACATCTACCAGGTTCCTAATCAAAAATCTCATCTCCTTGCAATTTACATTATTTGCCATTTGCCTCTCGTTTTCCTCTCCCCCACTTCACAAAAATTTGCGTTTATTCGCCCTCTTTTTCGTTCGCTGTTTTCTCGTCAGATCTATCCTTTGCCTGCAATCATGAGTGATTTCAGTATGGCAGCAACAGATGATGGCCTAACTCCTAACATTGTACGCACGAGCAAAGTGGATGCTAAAACTTTTATCTTGGGGCAAGGGAATGTTATGGGAAAAGAACGTATCCAAGAATTTTTCAATTGTGTTGGAAATCTAAGTCTTGATGATGCTCCTATACTTAGAAACACTAGATCTTATGCGGATGCTATTTCAGCACTTGTTCTAAAACTTGAAAGTAAATTTATCCGTACTCATCCTACTTTGCAAAGATTGTTTTTTGAGCTTCCCTTTATAAAGAATCCTAAGGCTAAAAAGTTGGCCACTCTCGTTCTTATGAATGAATTTGACTACATAATACGGGAAGCTAGGGAAATCTTTGATTTGTATGGTATGGATCGTGAAAAGCCCGTGATAGATGAAATTATTTGCAATAGTGATTATGCATTAAGACATTTTGCTTGGGGATAATCAAATATTTGATGAGAATCTTCAAAAGGAAGTCCCCATTTTAGTATAATCCAACAAGTTTTCAGTAATTTTAATCAACATTACTCTTGGATTGTTGCCGGAAATCAAAGGGGTTATGATGATAAGCAACTTAATAGTGCTAAGGTTTCTATGGATAATATGTTTTATGTTGTTTTTACAAAACCTCATGACAAAAACACCTCTAAGGAAATTAAGGACAAGGATGAAAAAACTTAGATCCGTGCTTTATGCATAGCTAGGGGCGTAAAACGATAGCGCTTGTTGGGAGGCAACCCAATGAATAAAATTTATTTTTGTATTTTTCTTTCTGTTCTTGAGTGTTTGCACAATTATGCTACTGTCATGTGAGGGAGTCCTGGACTAAGGGGTAATCGGGCGTCCGACCTGTTATCCATGGGCCGGACTGATGGGCTGTGAAGACATGAAGGCCGAAGATTGTACCCGTGTCCGGATTGGACTCTCCTTGGTGTGGAAGGCAAGCTTGGCGATCAACTGTGAAGATTCCTGCCTATGTAACCGACTCTATGTAACCCTAGATCCCCCCGGTGTCTATATAAACTGGAGGGGGTAGTCCGGAAAGGATATACTCATTACCATAGTCATACAGGCTAGACTTCTAGGGTTTAGCCATTACGATCTCGTGGTAGATCAACTCTTGTAATACTCATATTCATCAAGATCAATCAAGCAGGAAGTAGGGTATTACCTCCATAGAGAGGGCCCGAACCTGGGTAAACATTGTGTCCCCTGTCTCCTGTAACCATCCATCCTAGACGCACAGTTCAGGACCCCCTACCTGAGATCCGCCGGTTTTGACACCGACATTGTTGCTTTCATTGAGAGTTCCACTGTGCCATCAACGAAAGATTTGATGGCCCCTTCGATCGTCCATAGTGACGCTGTCCAAGGAGAAACCTTCCTCCCTGGACAGATTTTCGTATTCAGCGGCTTCATACTGCGGGCCAACTCGCTTGGCCATCTGGAGCAGATCGATAGCTATGCCCCTGGCCACCAGGTCAGATTTGGAAGCTTGAACTACGTTGCAGATATTCGTGGAGACTTGATCTTTAATGGATTTGAGACCGCGGTGACCGCTCCCCCTTGCTCCGATGAACATGATTTAAATCTGTCATCAGACCAGATTCAGGAGATGGTTCCTGTAACAGCTACGGCCTTAGATCCGAAGCAGATTGCACCATCCGAAACCACAGAGTCCGCGGCATTGGAGCCGCACACAGACCCAACACCTGGGAATATCTGCGTCAACGGAATTCCGGACTCGTCTCCGGCTATAAGTTCCGAACCACGCACACCTACGGGCGCAGAGCTGGATCAGTTATCGATCTTCGAGTTCAGCACCACAGATATCTTCCAACACTCGCCCTTGGGCGACGTTCTAAATTCATTTAAAAACCTGTCCTTGGCGGGGGACTCACAGCCGAACTATGTCCGGTTCGAACTAGAGGCTGATGATGGGGAATTTTGCTTCCCACCCGCCACCCACTTCAAAGCCACTGTCGATGACTTAACCGAACGGCTTGATTATGGCTCCGAAGACATCGGCGGTATGGACGACGATGCCGACAAGGAGCAAGGCCAAGACCCGCCATTCACGGGGCGTTGGACGGCCACC
>NC_057808.1:247008568-247028008 GCF_018294505.1 Triticum aestivum | reverse complement strand
GAGGTAACCCTTAAATCTTTTAAATTCTTGCAGTATATGTTGTCTGATGCTGTCCGCCTTATCAACACTTGCTTATTGACAGGATGACACCGGCGCCAGTAACCCGGTGGTCGAAGAGGTAACATCACTTTCCTCCGGCTCGGAGCCTTTACCACAGCTGAAAGTCCGAAGGGTAACCCGGAAAGTAAGCTTTTCCCATCGATTAGCTCACCGAGACCCTCAATTTCTTTTGAAGCAGCAGGTTCACGAGAGCCGGCGTCACACCCGGGCCCGCAAGGACACCGACCTCTCCACTGGGTTACCCGACGCAACGAGGAAACGCCGCACTGAGGTTTTTTCTCACCTGTACCCTTTTCATCCGTTGGCGGGTGTCATCCGTCAGCCACTCAACTCTTCTGACTCCAATTACCAGGAGACCTCCCCCTCCTCGGGTGACTCCATGCAGTCAAGTCTGCTGGCCTTCAAGACTGCCCCCGGGTAATAACAATCTCCTTACATTATCTGTCTGTACTTACCCTTTGTATGCCTAACACTTCTGCCTTTTCAGTGCCCAGGCAAAGCTCACCAAAAGAGTAAAGAAGACCAGGTCAGCCGGAGTGCCCGACTTGCCTGAGCCGGAGACGACGGCTCAAGAGCCGCCAGTCGCCTCCACCCCTGAAGCCACCATTCCCATTGATACGGCGCCTGAAGCCCCACCAGCTAATGACCCGGACGTGGTAATTACCAGGACGGAGTTTGTTGAGCCGGGAAGGCCGACCGCGCTGGCCAAATGCTCCGCAAGGGGGGATCTCTCCAGCTACACCGACTTAAGTATTGGAGAACTCGTCTCAGGCTATATCAGCCAGGTTCACAAGAGCCGGGACGCCGAGATCGCCATGGTCAACCAGATCCAACACAAATCTGAGGTAACCTTCTGCTGTTCTCTTACTTTCCGCATAGTGATCCTTGCCATTCTAGCCCCCAAGTCTAGGACTTATACTTGAATATGTTGTAGACTTTAGATTCCGGCTTACTGAACTGAGCCGGCCGTACATAGATAGATACGTTCAATATGCATTAGCCCCCAAGTGCCAAGTGTCTTTGCTTGGAAAGCGCTTGGGACTTTATAGGATGACTGTTAATAACCCGGAAATATATGCAGGCTGTTGGCAAGAAATTAGAGTCAGACCTGGCGGATCTCAAGAGCCGGCTGAAGGCACAAGAGATGGAGACCCGGAAGGCAAATGCCAAGTTTGTCTCCAGCATCGCCGCTCAGGAAAAGTTGAAGACTGAATTCGACGCTGAGCGGAAGGCCTGGGCTGAGGAGAAAACTGCACTGGTGACCCGGGCAGAACAGGCGGAGAAGGCCCTTACTGAGAAGACCGCTGAGCTCTCCGGTCTAAAGCACCAAGTGTCCCAAATGGTAGCTGCCATCTTCGGTAAGTCGCCTCACCGGCTTTCATTCACATTGGAATGTTTACATCTCTTAACTCATCCTTACCACCGGGTCATCTGATGTTGTTAAACAGGTTCCAGAAGCGCCAACTTGAACCAGAGCGTGGTCACCAAGTTAAAGGCCGTGTACACCCTGGTGGAACAGCTCTACACCGGGTCACAGCGGGCTTTAGCTGTGGTGGCCCTGTCGAATGAAGTGCCGACTCATCTGGCCGAAGTCCTGCGCCGGCTCGCAGTTCTGCCGCAGCGGATCCAGGAGCTACGACGAGCATCCGCGAGATCCGGAGCAATCGCCGCACTGAGCCGGGCCAAAGCCTTCTTGCCGGAGCTAGACCCGGCAGACATCGCCCTGGGTTATCCCAGCCTGAAAGAAGACGGCTCAGCGTTCGACCAGAAGGACTTCGCGGCTTGTGTGAAAGCTGTGCGCCCAGTGGCCACCATCATCGGGAACGACACCGATTTAACCAAGTATCAGCCGGGATACAACGCGGAGAATCAGAGGATTCCAACCCCTCGCTATGAAGCCATCAATCTGATTCCTCCGGCTCGCCAGCACACCTTTGCCCCGGAGATTAACCCGGACGGGTTAATTGACGAAGAAGCTCAGTTCGAAGCTCTCAGCGGCATCAACTGGAAGTCGTCGACCTTCGAAGCCTTGGGATCAGCCGAAGCAGAAGATGAGCCGGGGACTTCAACTCAGCAGGCGTCATAAACCGGCTAGCGGCTCACCAAACAACGCCCATCCTTGAAACTTTGAAAGATTTTTGTAATAGAGTAGGTGCAACAATTTATCTCTGCCGTGCCATCGTGCACGTAATGAATGCTGAAATCCTTTGAAGTCATTCTTTTGATGCTCCTCCGGGTCGGAATTATCCCTTTGTCCTTCTCAACCTTAAAGAGTGCCTTTAAATATCAAAAAAGACCGGTCCTTAACTATACTCGAACATAGCTGTGATGACACACTTAACAGCCTGTAAGCATACTTCCGGTTTAAATAGCCCGGGTAGCACGGTTGGTACCTTAACTCGAATTTATTTGTCTTGATGACATCCATGATGCTCAACTAACAAGATAAACCAAAATTAAGCCGGCAAGTGAAACCCGGCAGTACATACTTTGACATGATCAAAGCAAGTTTGTGGTAAAACATAAAAACTTAAGGGCTTCCGGTTCGAATACGACCAGAAACTCGGTCCAAAGGGGTTAAGCTAAGATTCGGATACGATCATATAGCCCCCAGTGGGTTTGGCGATGCCAATCAAGAGGGTATCGACAGCTATGTTCTCTTTGGTTCGAATACGACCCATGTTTGAACAGGAAGCCCCCAAGTGATTCTGAAAATTTGTTTAACGACGCTGATTCGAATACGATCCACGTCGGTTCTCAGAGGGGTTACACTATGATTCAAATATGACCAGAGGCAACTTCCCAATGAGCTCGGCATTTTGCCAATCAAATGGGTATCGACAGCTATGTTCTCTTTGGTTCGAATACGACCCATGTGTGAACAGGAAGCCCCCAAGCGACTTTACTGCTTACAGCTAGATTCGAAGATGATCATAAGCCGGATCTTCTGTAAGTCAGCATGTAACAACACACATTTTTGGAAGAGAGCAAAGGACAGAGGTCCTGCTTTATTGCTTTATCATAATATATACATGGCTGAGATAAATATGTACATCACAAGAGTCGGAAGCTTAAGTGTAGTAAGGCCGAAGCTGAGCTATGTTCCACGGCCGACGGGTCTCCTCCTCAGATTTACGTGAGTCCTTATGCTCCCGGATATCAATGAGGTAATATGACCCGTTGTGCAAGTTCTTACTGACCACAAAAGGCCCTTCCCAAGGTGGGGATAACTTGTGTGCATCTGTTTGATCCTGGATGAGCCGGAGCACCAGGTCGCCCTCCTGGAAGACCCGAGATTTGACCCGGCGGCTATGATAGCGGCGCAGGTCTTGTTGGTAAATCGTTGAACGGGCGGCTGCCACATCACGCTGTTCGTCCAGCAAGTCCAGAGCATCTCGGCGCGCCTGTTCATTATCCGTCTCAACATAAGCCGCCACACGAGGTGAATCATGACGGATGTCGCTGGGGAGAACTGCTTCTGCTCCATAAACCATGAAGAAAGGCGTGAAGCCTGTAGACCTGTTAGGAGTAGTGTTGATGCTCCATAAAACGGAGGGCAACTCCTCCACCCAACAACCTGGCGTCCGTTGCAAAGGGACCAAGAGCCGGGGTTTAATGCCCTTCAGAATCTCCTGGTTAGCTCTCTCAGCTTGACCATTGGATTGGGGGTGTGCCACTGAAGAGACATCAAGCCGGATATGCTCTCTTTGACAAAACTCCTCCATAGCGCCTTTGGACAGATTAGTGCCGTTGTCTGTTATGATGCTGTGTGGAAAGCCGAAGCGGAAGATCACCTTTTTCATAAATTGAACCGCCGTGGCTGCATCGCACTTGCTAACTGGCTCAGCTTCCACCCACTTCGTGAATTTGTCCACTGCCACCAAGAGGTGGGTCTTCTTATCCTTGGACCGTTTAAAAGGCCCGACCATATCAAGCCCCCAGACCGCAAAGGGCCAAGTGATCGGGATCATCCTCAATTCCTGAGCCGGCACATGAGCCCGTCGGGAGAACCTTTGGCAGCCATCACATTTACTGACCAAGTCCTCTGCATCAGCGTGAGCCGTCAGCCAATAAAAACCATGACGAAAAGCCTTGGCCACAAGAGATTTTGAACCGGCATGATGGCCACAATCCCCTTCATGGATCTCGCGCAAGATCTCTTGACCTTCCTCAGGGGAGATACAACGCTGGAATGCCCCTGAAACACTGCGATGATGCAACTCGCCATCGAGAACAATCATTGACTTAGCCCGCCGGGTTATTTGCCTGGCCAGAATTTCATCCTCAGGCAACTCTCCCCGGGTTATATAAGCCAGATATGGCATTGTCCAGTCTGGTGTGATATGAAGAGCCGCCACCAGTCGTGCCTCCGGGTCAGGGATAGCCAAGTCCTCCTCTGTAGGCAACTTAACCGAAGGGTTATATAGGACATCCAGGAAAGTGTTAGGCGGCACCGGCTTTCGCTGAGAGCCGAGCCGGCTTAAAGCATCAGCCGCCTCATTCTTCTTGCGGTCGATGTGCTCCACTTGATATCCCTGAAAGTGCCCGGCAATGGCATCAACCTTGCGGCGATAAGCCGCCATTAGAGGATCCTTAGAATCCCAGGTGCCTGATACTTGTTGAGCCACCAAGTCTGAGTCACCAAAACACCTCAGCCGGCTTAAGCTCATCTCCTTAGCCACCCGAAGACCGTGGAGCAAAGCCTCGTACTCAGCCGCATTATTAGTGCAAGGAAACATCAACCGTAGCACATAATGGAACTTGTCACCTTTAGGGGAAGCCAAGACCACACCAGCCCCCGAGCCCTCTAGCTGCCTGGACCCATCAAAGTGAATAGTCCAATAAGTGTTATCCGGCTTTTGCTCGGGTACTTGTGACTCTGTCCAATCATTGATGAAATCTATCAAGGCCTGAGACTTAACAGCAGTGCGTGGCACATATTTGAGGTCATGAGGTCCAAGTTCTATAGCCCACTTAGCAATTCTCCCTGTAGCCTCTCTGTTCTGGATAATATCACCGAGAGGGGCGGAACTGACCACAGTGATGGGATGACCTTGAAAGTAATGCTTAAGCTTCCAGCTCGCCATAAATACCCCATATACGAGCTTCTGCCAATGCGGATACCGCTGCTTGGACTCAATGAGCACCTCACTGACATAATAAACCGGCCGCTGAACCGGATGCTCCTTACCCGCCTCCTTGCGCTCCACCACAATAGCCACGCTGACAGCTCGTGCGTTTGCCGCTACATACAGTAGCAAGGGCTCCTTGTCAACCGGAGCAGCAAGAACGGGGGGCTCTGCCAGTTGCTTTTTCAAATCCTCGAAGGCGGTATTAGCTGCATCATTCCAGACAAAGTTATCAGTTTTCTTCATCAATTGATACAAGGGCATAGCCTTCTCACCCAAACGGCTTATAAACCGGCTTAACGCAGCGATGCGACCCACCAAACGCTGAACGTCATTTATACATGCCGGCTGAGCTAGAGAAGTGATAGATTTGATCTTCTCTGGGTTAGCCTCAATGCCCCTGTCAGAAACCAAGAAGCCCAATAGTTTGCCTGCAGGAACACCAAAAACACATTTGGCCGGGTTAAGCATCATCTTATAGACCCGGAGATTGTCGAAGGTTTCCCTTAAGTCATCTATCAGGGTTTCCTCCTTGATGGATTTAACCACAATGTCGTCCACGTAAGCGTGAACATTGCGCCCGATCTGCTTATGAAGGCAATTCTGCACACAACGCTGGTAAGTCGCCTGTGCACACTTGAGTCCAAAGGGCATAGACACATAGCAGAAGGCTCCAAAGGGAGTGATGAACGCCGTCTTCTCCTGGTCCTTAACTGCCATCTTAATCTGATGATACCCGGAATAAGCATCCAAGAAACTTAAGCGTGCACAACCTGCCGTGGCGTCAATGATTTGATCGATGCGGGGGAGAGCAAAAGGATCAGCCGGACACGCCTTGTTCAAGTCCGTGTAGTCCACACACATCCGCCAGGTGCCGTTCTTTTTAAGTACGAGCACCGGGTTAGCCAACCACTCTGGGTGAAAAACCTCAACAATGAACCCGGCCGCCAAAAGCCGGGCCACTTCTTCACCAATAGCCTTCCGCCTCTCTTCGTTAAACCGTCGAAGGAACTGCCTGACCGGCTTAAATTTTGGATCCACATTGAGAGTGTGCTCAGCGAGTTCTCTAGGTACACCTGGCATGTCAGAAGGTTTCCATGCAAAGATGTCCCTATTCTCACGGATGAACTCGATGAGTGCGCCTTCCTATTTCGGGTCCAGATTTGCACTGATGCTGAACTGCTGAGACGAGTCACCTGGAACAAAATCAACAAGTTTAGTCTCATCGGCTGATTTAAACTTCATTGCTGGTTCATTCTCCGTGGTTGGCTTTTTCAGAGAGGTCATATCTGTTGGGTCAACATTGTCTTTATAAAATTTCAACTCTTCTGTGGCACAAACAGACTCTGCATAAGCCGCGTCACCTTCCTCACACTCCAGAGCCACCTTCCGGCTGCCGTGAACTGTAATGGTCCCATTGTGACCCGGCATCTTGAGCTGTAAGTACACATAACACGGCCGTGCCATGAACTTGGCGTAAGCCGGCCGTCCGAATATAGCATGGTATGGACTTCTTATCTTGACCACCTCAAAGGTCAACTTCTCCACCCTGTAGTTGTTTTCATCACCAAAAGCCACTTCCAATTCGATCTTGCCGACTGGATAAGCCGACTTACCGGGTACCACACCATGGAAGATAGTATTTGACTGGCTGAGGTTCTTATCAACTAGCCCCATACGACGGAAAGTCTCATAATAGAGGATGTTGATACTGCTGCCTCCATCCATGAGTACCTTTGTGAACTTATAGCCTCCCACCTGAGGAGCCACTACTAAGGCCAGGTAGCCCGGGTTATTCACCCGGGGAGGGTGATCCTCCCTACTCCACACTATGGGCTGCTCCGACCACCGTAAGTAGCGTGGAACCGCCGGCTCAACAGAATTAACAGCCCTCTTGTGAAGCTTCTCGTCTCGTTTGCACAAACTAGTGGTGAACACGTGATACTGTCCACCGCTAAGTTGCTTCGGGTTGGTCTGATAACCCCCCTGTTGCTGTTGATGACCCTGACCAGACTGTTGATTGAAGCCCCCTTGACCGTTCTGAGGACCGGAATTTGACCCGCCACCCGGGCCATGAGAGCCGCCAGCGCCGGAGCCGCCTGCGCCTGGGCCGCCGCCCGGGCCATTGTAGTTTTTAAAGGCCTTCATGATAGCACAATCCTTCCACAGATGAGTCGCTGGCTTCTCTCTAGAGCCGTGTCTCGGACAAGGTTCATTCAACAGCTGCTCCAGAGAAGGTCCTGACCAGCCGCCTCGGGGAGGGGGCCTCCCCTTGCGTCGCTGGTTGTTGCCTTGGGTGTTGGCTACGAACTCCAGGCTGCCATCGGCCTTGCGCTTGCCTCCTCCTTGATTCCCCGGGTTAAACTGAGGGCTCTTTCCATTGCCGTTCTTCTTTCCCTTCCCTGTCCTTTCATCATCTGAAGGGGGATCCTTGGTACCATCGGAATCAGCGTATTTGACAAGAGCCGCCATTAGTGTACCCATATCCGTGCAGTCACGTTTAAGCCGCCCAAGCTTCATCTTTAGGGGCACAAAACGACAGTTCTGTTCTAACATCAAGACTGCAGAGCCGGCGTCCATCTTATCTGATGAATGTATGATCTCCTTGACCCGGCGAACCCAATGGGTCGTGGACTCGCCCTCCTGCTGCTTACAGTTAGTCAAATCCACAATTGACATAGACTGCCTACAGGTATCCTTGAAGTTTTGAATGAACCGGGCCTTCAGCTCAGTCCAAGACCCAATGGAGTTCGGTGGCAGCCCTTTTAACCACGTGCGGGCAGTTCCATCTAACATCATGGTGAAATATTTGGCCATGGCCGCCTCGCTGACCTCTAGCAGTTCCATGGCCATCTCATAACTCTCAATCCAGGCCGCAGGCTGTAAGTCAGCTGTATAGTTAGGCACCTTCCTAGGGCCCTTGAAATCCTTAGGTAAACGTTCATTACGGATGGCCGGCACCAAACAAGGGACACCCCCGGTCCTGGTAGAAATACCCACATCAACGGACGCCGTTGGATAAGCCGGGGGGGTCTGATAAGCCGTCAATTGCGGCACCTGCTCCGCCTCTTGCCGTGCTTGGTCTGTGGCGTAGAAGGTTCCAACATGAGCCGGGCCATGGCGTCGGACATTGCTTGAGCCGGTCGCCGAGACCATGTGCCGGCTGTAGCTCGGGCTCTGGCCTGGGCGAGGAGTTGAGTGGATCCTGTCCCGGCTGTAGGAGTACGCCTCTTGCTGCGCTAGGGCCGTCTGCAGGAGTTCCCTGACCCGGCGGGTTTCCACGGCTGCCGGAGAATTGCCGTCAACGGGAAGAGCCGCCAGTCGTGCTGCCGCTGCTACCATGTTCTCCAGCGGGTTATCGTAATGACCCGGGGGTATTGGCACATACTGAGGCGGGGCAGGGGGCGCCTGGGGAGGCCCCATTACTAGTGGCTGAATAAGGGGTCCCGACCCGGGCGCAATGACCCCTGGTGGGTTACTGGATCCCGCACCCGGCGTGTTGAATAGATTGCGCGGATCGTAAACCGGCGGGAGTCGAGACTGGGCCTTCTGATGCCTCCTTCTCATGACCTCGTTGGCCGCGTTCTGATCCATCGTGAGTTGGAAGGACTGCGCCTGAATCAACTGAGCCCGGGCGTCGAGAGCCGCCCGCTCCGCCGCCAGCCTGATCCCTTCTGCTGCAAGATCCTCTTTTGCTTTCATCAGATCCAATTTTAACTGTGCCACCTCCGCGTCATGCTGGGCTTGATCTGCCGGGTCAACCGTGGCAGTTAACAGGGCCGTCATCTTATCTGTGAAATCCATCAGCACCTGAGCCGGGGAAGGCTCCGGATTTTCTGATCCGGTAGCGGGGTTCTGAATAGGCTGCGCACCAGCCATAAAAACTCCGACCTGACTTGGCGGCTCAAAAAGGTCCGGAATACTGTTGCCATCGGAATAACTCATGAGCCTGCCATCTTGAAGTTGGTACAACGAGTTTGACTCATCAGCGGCCGACTCGCCGTCAGAGCCGGCGGCCGCCTCATCCCCAGACCCAGATGGATCGGAGGGCCTTCCATGGATGCATCCCACAAAAGCGCGTTTTAAGGCAGGCCGGGCCCGGGCGGGTCGGGCGCGCTGAGCCGTTTCGATGAGATCGGCGCAGAGACCCGGCTCGGGGCCCGGCTCACTAATCTTGCCAATGAAGACATGAATTCCGCCAAAGGGGACCCGGTACCCGTACTCCACTGAGCCGGCGTCGGGGCCCCAGTCCGCATCGTCGATGTAGAGCCTGCCGCGACGACTCTTGGTCATCCGGCCCACAGCGTATCCCTTGAGCCCTTCGAGGCTGCCCTTCAAGAACTCAAATCCACCGTGCGCTCGCCCCACGGTGGGCGCCAACTGTCGTGGAATTGTCACGGCAGATGTCCTTGGGCTAGGACTTAGTCGTGGAGCCATCGCAACTAGGAAGCTTGAAGGGGTTATTCGGGACAAGGAACACGAGGGTTTATACTGGTTCGGCCCCTTACGGTGAAGGTAAAAGCCTACGTCCAGTTCGAGGTGTTATTGATTAGGGTTACGATCGCCAGGGAACTAAACACTTATCCCGGCTCTCGGAGAGATTGTTGTCGTCCCCAAACCGCTGCCGGGTCATCCCTTTATATAGGGAGGCTGACGCCCAGCAGCCCTTAGAGTCCCGAGCCGGCTCATAAGAGTGTCCGGCTCGGGCTCTAAAACAATACTTGCCTTACACTACAAGTCTACTATAACAATGATTGTAACTACGGGCTTTAAGCCATATCCGGGTCTCAGCCCATCTCTGGCCCATTATCCTGAAACTTAGCTCCGGGCTTCTGGTAATGATCCTTGGAGTAACCCGGCCCTCCTGGCGGGTGACCCCCAGGTCCATATCCTCAACAGCCTTTGTTGCAATCAATAACAGCCCCTGCAGTATTCAAAAAAGGTCTTCCAAGAATAATAGACATACTATCGTCCTCGGGAATATCAAGAATAACAAAGTCCGTTAAAATAGTAACGTTTGCAACCACAACAGGCACATCCTCACAAATACCGACAGGTATAACAGTTGATTTATCAGCCATTTGCAAAGATATTTCAGTAGGTGTCAACTTATTCAAGTCAAGTCTACGATATAAAGAGAGAGGCATAACACTAACACCGGCTCCAAGATCACATAAAGTAGTTTTAACATAGTTTCTTTTAATGGAGCATGGTATAGTGGGTACTCCTGGATCTCCAAGTTTCTTTGGTATTCCACACTTAAAAGTATAATTAGCAAGCATGGTGGAAATTTCAGCTTCCGGTATCTTTCTTTTATTTGTGACAATTTCTTTCATATACTTAGCATAAGGATTCATTTTGAGCATATCAGTCAATCGCATACGCAAAAAGATAGGTCTAATCATTTCAGCAAAGCGCTCAAAATCCTCATCATCCTTTTCCTTGGATGGTTTGGGAGGAAAAGGCATGGGTTTCTGAACCCATGGTTCTCTTTCTTTACCGTGTTTCCTAGCAACAAAGTCTCTCTTATCATAACGTTGATTCTTTGATTGTGGGTCATCAAGATCAACAGCAGGTTCAATTTCTATATCATTATCATTACTAGGTTGAGCATCATCATGAACATCTTCATTAACGTTTTCATTAGGTTCATGTTCATTACCAGATTGTGTTTCAGCATCAGAAATAGATATATCATTTGGATTCTCAGGTGTTTCAGCAATAGGTTCACTAGAAGCATGCAAAGTCCTATCATTTTTCTTTTTCTTCCTTTTAGAAGGACTAGGTGCATCAATATTATTTATCTGAGAATCTTGCTCAATTCTCTTAGGGTGGCCTTCAGGATACAAAGGTTCCCGAGTCATCTTATCAGTTCTAGTAGCCACTCTAACAGCATAATCATTTTTCCTACTATTCAATTCATTGGGCAAATCATTTTGAGCTTTAAGTACTTGTTCTACTTGGGTGGTAACCATGGAAGCATGTTTACTAATGAGTTTAAGTTCACCTTTAACATTAGCCATGTAATTACTCAAGTGTTCAAGCGTATCGGAATTGTATTTCAATTGTCTACCAAAATAAGCATTGAAGTTTTCTTGTTTGACAATAAAATTATCAAACTCTTCTAAGCATTGTCTAGCAGACTTATAGTGAGGAATATCACCTTCATCAAATCTATAGAGAGAATTTACCTTTACTACCTGTGTCAGGTTATCAAGACCATGAGCTTCTTCAATAGGTAATGGATTAGGATCATATGTTTCTAAACAGGCGGTAAATTAAGACCATGTATTTCTTCAATAGGAGGTAAATTCTTAACATCTTCAGCTTTAATACCCTTTTCTTTCATAGACTTCTTTGCCTCTTGCATATCTTCAGGACTGAGAAATAGAACACCTCTCTTCTTTGGAGTTGGTTTAGGAATAGGCTCAGGAGTTGACTCATGAAGTGTCCAATTATTTTCATTTGTCAACATATTATTCAATAGAATTTCAGCTTCATCCGGTGTTCTTTCCCTGAAAACAGAACCAGCACAACTATCCAGGTAATCCCTGGAAGCATCGGTTAGTCCATTATAAAGGATATCAAGTATTTCATTTTTCTTAAGAGGATGATCAGGCGAAGCATTAAGTAATTGGAGAAGCCTCCCCCCAAGCTTGTGGGAGACTCTCTTCTTCAATTTGCACAAAATTATATATTTCCCTTAAAGCAGCTTGTTTCTTATGAGCAGGGAAATATTTAGCAGAGAAGTAATAAATCATATCCTGGGGACTACGCACACAACCAGGATCAAGAGGATTAAACCATATCTTAGCATCACCCTTTAATGAGAACGGAAATATTTTAAGGATATAAAGGTAGCGAGATTTCTCATCATTAGTGAACAGGGTGGCTATATCATTTAATTTAGTAAGGTGTGCCACAACAGTTTCAGATTCATAGCCATGAAAAGGATCAGATTCAACCAAAGTAATTATATCAGGATCAATAGAGAATTCGTAATCCTTATCAGTAACACAGATAGGTGAAGCAGCAAAAGCAGGGTCAGGTTTCATTCTAGCATTAAGAGATTGCTGCTTCCATTTAGCTAATAATTTCTTAACATCATATCTATCTTTGCAAGCAAAAATAGCTTTAGCAATTTCTTCATCCATAACATAGCCCTCAGGCACAACAAGAAATTCATATTTATTAGGGAGAGAGTCACATCATCACTATCATCAATATTATCAATAATTTCATTCTCTCTAGCCCTAGCAAGTTGTTCATCAAGAAATTCACCAAGTGGCACAGTAGTATCAAGCATAGAAGTAGTTTCATCATAAGTATCATAGATAGCAAAAGTGGCATCATCAATAACATGCGACATATCAGAACAAATAGCAGAAACAGGTTTAGGTGTCACAAGCTTACTCAAAACAGAAGGTGAATCAAGTGTAGAGCTAGATGGCAGTTCCTTGCCTCCCCTCGTAGTTGAGGGATAGATTTTTGTTTTCTCGTCTTTCAAGTTCTTCATATTGACCAGTAGATATAAATCCCAAGTGACTCAAAGAATAGAGCTATGCTCCCCGGCAACCCCGCCAGAAAATAGTCTTGATAACCCACAAGTATAGGGGATCGCAACAGTTTTCGAGGATAGAGTATTCAACCCAAATTTATTGATTCGACACAAGGGGAGCCAAAGAATATTCTCAAGTATTAGGAACTGAGTTGTCAATTCATCCACACCTGGATAACTTAATATCTGCAGCAAAGTATTTAGTAGCAAAGTAGTATGATAGTAGTGGTAACGGTAACAAGGGTAACAGTAGCAAAAGTAATATTTTTGGTGTTTTGTAGTGATTGTAACAGTAGCAACGGAAAATTAAATAAGCGAAGAATAATATATGAAAATCTCGTAGGCATTAGATCGGTGATGGAGAATTATGTCGGATGCGGTTCATCATGTAACAGTCATAACATAGGGTGACACAGAAGTAGCTCCAATTCATCAATGTAATGTAGGCATGTATTCCGAATATAGTCATACGTGATTATGGAAAAGAACTTGCATGACATCTTTTGTCCTACCCTCCCGTGGCAGTGGGGTCCTAACGGAATCTAAGGGATATTAAGGCATCCTTTTAATAGAGTACCGGAACAAAGCATTAGCACATAGTGAATACATGAACTCCTCAAACTATGGTCATCACCGGGAGTGGTCCCGATTATTGTCACTTCGGGGTTGCCGGATCATAACACATAGTAGGTGACTATAGACTTGCAAGATAGGATCAAGAACTCACATATATTCATGAAAACATAATAGGTTCAGATCTGAAATCATGGCACTCGGGCCCTAGTGACAAGCATTAAGCATAGCAAAGTCATAGCAACATCAATCTCAGAACATAGTGGATACTAGGGATCAAACCCTAACAAAACTAACTCGATTACATGATAGATCTCATCCAACCCATCACCGTCCAGCAAGCCTATGATGGAATTACTCACGCACGGCGGTGAGCATCATGAAATTGATGATGGAGGATGGTTGATGATGACGATGGCGGATCCCCCTCTCCGGAGCCCCGAACGGACTCCAGATCAGCCCCCCGAGAGGTTTTAGGGCTTGGTGGCGGCTCCGTATCATAAAACGCGATGAATCCTTCTATCTGATTTTTTTCTCCCTGAAAGTGAATATATGGAGTTGGAGTTGAGGTCGGTGGAGCGTTAGGGGGCCCACGAGGTAGGGGGGCGCGCCCAGGGGGGCAGGCGCGCCCCCCACCCTCGTGGACAGGGTGTGGCCCCCCTGACGTTGATTTTTCTTCCAGTATTTTTAATATTTTCCAAATAGATGTTCCGTGGAGTTTCAGGTCATTCCGAGAACTTTTGTTTCTGCACATAAATAACACCATGGAAAGTCTGCTGAAAACAGCGTCAGTCCGGGTTAGTTCCATTCAAATCATGCAAGCTAGAGTCCAAAACAAGGGCAAAAGTGTTTGGAAAAGTAGATACGATGGAGACGTATCAATGAGCTTCGTCACCCGCCAACCCATGCTACCATCGTCTATTGTGACAATGTATCGTCCTCCTACATTGCCTCCAACCCCGTCCAGCACCAGCGGACAAAGCACATCGAGATCGATCTTCATTTTGTCCGCGACCGCGTGGCTCTCGGTGACATTCGTGTACTCCACGTCCCATCGAGTTCGCAATTCGCGGATTTGTTCACCAAGGGGCTTCCTTCACAGGTCTTCCACGAGTTCAGATCCAGCCTCAACATCCTTCCACACAGAGTTCCGGCTGAGGGGGGGGGGGTGAGGGAGTCCTGGACTAAGGGGTCCTCGGGCGTCCGGCCTGTTGTCCATTGGGCCGGACTGATGGGCTGTGAAGATATGAAGGCCGGAGACTATACCCGTGTCCGGATTGGACTCTCCGTGGCGTGGAAGCAAGCTAGGCGGCCAACTATGAAGATTCCTTCTTATGTAACCGACCCCATGTAACCCTAGATCTCTCCGGTGTCTATATAAACCGGAGAGCGTAGTCCAGATAGGCGGATACTCTTTACCATATTCACATAGGCTAGACTTCTAGGGTTTAGCCATTACGATCTCGTGGTAGATCAACTCTTGTAACACTCATATTCATCAAGATCAATCAAGCAGGAAGTAGGGTATTACCTCCATAGAGAGGGCCCGAACCTGGGTAAACATCGTGTTCCCCGTCTCCTGTTACCATCGATCCTAGACGCACAGTTCGGGACCCCCTACCCGAGATCCGCCGGTTTTGACACCGACATTGGTGCTTTCATTGAGAGTTCCACTGTGCTGTCGACAAAAGGTTTGATGGCCCCTTCAATCGTCGATAATGACGCTTTCCAAGGAAGGACCTTCCTCCCCGGACAGATTTTTGTGTTCGGTGGCTTCGTACTGTGAGCCAACTCGCTTGGCTGTCTGGAGCAGATCGATAGCTACGCCCCTGGCCACCAGGTCAGATTTGGAAGCTTAAACTACGTCGCGGATACCCGTGGAGACTCGATCTTCAACGGGTTGGAGACCGCAGCGATCGCTCCCCATCGTCCCGATGAACATGACTCATATCTGTTATCGGATTACATCCAGGAGATGGATCCTGTTGCTGCAACGGCCTCAGAACCGAAGCAGATCATGCCCTCCAAGGCCACAAAGTCCGTGGCATTGGAGCCACACACGGACTCGATATCCTGCAATGTTTGCGTCAATGGAACTCCGGACTCGTCTCCGGCTACACGTTCCGGACCAGGTACGCCTGCGGATACCGAGTTGGATCGGTTATCGATTTTCGAATTTAGCGCCGCAGATGTCTTCCAGCATTCACCTTTGGGTGACATGCTAAACTCTTTAAAGAACTTGTCCTTGGAGGAGGACTCACAGCCGAACTATGTTCGGTTCGAGCTAGAGGCGGATGACGAGGAATTTTGCTTCCCACCCGCCACCCACTTCATAGCCACTGTCGATGACTTAACGGACGTGCTTGACTATGGCTCCGAAGACATCGACGGTATGGACGATGATGTCGACAAGGAGCAAGGCCAAGACCCGCCATTCACTGGACGTTGGATGGCCACCTCTTCGTACGACGTGTACATGGTTGATACACCCAAAGGATCTGGCGACGACAAAGAAGAGCCAGATGCGAATAAACCTTCCGAGACGCCGTTCTAAGCCTCGTCGCTCAAAACATGGCAACACTGGCACCGGAGAAAATAGTACTCCGGGCGACGCCGAAAACAATGAAGACCCTGTCGGGGCTACATCCGAACAGGAGGAACATGACAACGGGCAAGATAGCCCTGATAAACAGGCCACGCCCAATGACCCGGAGGATGATAGCTATCGTCCACCCTCCGAGGATGATTGTAACACCCACGATGCGGCTATATCTCCCACGTGTCGAGGCACGACTTAGAGGCATAACCGCATAGTGGTTTTGTCGCAAGAAGGGTCATCTTCACACAATCCCATGTAATGAACAAGAATGGGATAAAGAGTTGGCTTACAATCGCCACTTCACACAATACATAAATATTATTCATACATCATCCAAAATACAATCATATAGACCGACTACGGTCAAAATCCAGATGAAAATAAGATAACCCCAAATGCTAGATCCCCGATCGTCCCAACTGGGCTCCACTACTGATCATCAGGAAAAGACACATAGTAACAACCACGTTCCTCGTCGAACTCCCACTTGAGATCGACGCCATCATCTGCACTGGCATCGTCGGCACCTGCAACTGTTTTGGTAGAATCTGTGAGTCACGGGGACTCAGCAATCTCACACCCGCGAGATCAAGACTATTTAAGCTTGAAGGAAAGGATGGTGCAAAGAGGTGGAGCTGCAGCGGCAAAAGCATATATGGTGGCTAACATACGCAAGAGAGAGCGAGAAGAGAAGCAACGGAGCGGTCGTCATCTAGCAATGACCAAGAAGTGATCCTGAACACCTACTTACGTCATACATAACTCAGACCGTGTTCACTTCCCGGACTCCGCCGAGAAGAGACCATCACGGCTACACACGCAGTTGATGTGTTTTAATTGGGTCAAGTGACAAGTTATCTACAACCGGACATTAACAAATTCCCATCTGCCTCATAACCGCGGGCACGGCTTTCGAAAGATAATACCCTGCAGGGGTGTCCCAACTTAGCCCATCATAAGCTCTCACGGTCAACGAAGGATAAACCTTCTCCCGGAAAGACCCGATCAGTCTCGGAATCCCGGTTTACAAGACATCTCGACAATGGTAAAACAAGACCAGCAAAGCCGCCCGAATGTGCCGACAAATCCCGATAGGAGCTGCACATATCTCGTTCTCAGGGCACACCGGATGAGCAGTCCGTACAACTAAAACCAATCCTCGAGTTTCCCCAAGGTGGCGCTGCAAAGGGCTCTAGTTTGGACCAGCACTCAGAGGAACACTGGCCCGGGGGTTTAAAATAAAGATGACCCTCGGGCTCGCGAAAACCCGGGGGAAAAGGCTTAGGCGGCAAATAGTAAAACCAAAGTTGGGCCTTGCTGGAGGAGTTTTATTCAAGGCGAACTGTCAAGGGGGTCCCATAAATCACCCGACCGCGTAAGGAACGCAAACTCAAGGAACATAATCCCGGTATAACAGTAACTAGGGCGGCAAGAGTGGAACAAAACACCAGGCATAAGGCCGAGCCTTCCACCCTTTACCAAAATATATAGATGCATTAATTAAATAAGAGATATTGTGATATCCCAACATATCCATGTTCCGACATGGAACAAACTTCAACTTCACCTGCAACTAGCAACGCTATAAGAGGGGCCGAGCAAAAGCGGTAACATAGCCAAACAACGGTTTGCTAGGAAAGGATGGTTAGGGCTGACATGGCTAAAATGGGAGACATGATAGAAAGTGATAGGTAGCGAGCATGGCAATAGAGCGAACAACTAGCAAAGCAAGGATAGAAGTGATTTCGAGGGGTGGTCATCTTGCCTGCAAGATTCTCAGAGTTGTCGAAAGCTTGATCCTCGTAAGCGTACTCGACAGGTTCCTCGTTCATGAACTCGTCTCCCGGCTTTACCCAAGACAAGAACACAAACAAACGGAACCACAATCAACAACGAGAAATGCGCAAACAACATGATGCAAAACATGTCTGATATGCAAGATATGATATGCGATGCATATGCGTGCTCCGGAAGGAAAATGATGAACATGACAGTAACTTGGCAAACCAAGCATGCCACTGGAAAGATGAGATGATTTCGGTCGAAATCGATATAAAGATCACCGGAATCGGATGCACGGTTTGCAAATGGCAAGCAAAACAAGAATGACACTAATCTGCGATAAACAGCAAGATAGCACCTAAAATGCAACAAGTAACAATGCTACAGCACCCAACATAGCAACAAGGCACATGGTAGTAATCTACAGGAGATGCTTGACAAAAGATGAACACTGATCTACGGATAGTTCACAACATATCAAGCTCAAACAAGCATGGCAAAAGTGCAAAAGATTACAGGTTTACAGACTTAGTGAAAAACTGGACATGGCAGAAAACAGCATCAGGTAGCAATGTTCAGAGCATGAAATCAACATGCTACAGGAACTTAACATAGCAAAACAAGGCATGGTAGTGTTCTACTAAATGCACATGACAAAAGTCCCTTACTGACCATAAGCCAAAAAAGACCATAAGATATGATGGCAAGCATGTAAACATAGCAAGTTACGTTATCAGGTTTCAGACTTAGCAGAAAACAGAGCATGGCAGAAATAATAATATGTAGGCCTCTTTGTGAGCTTGATGCACTCACTACAGAGCAATGCATGACAAACCAAGCATACCTACAGCAAGATGGAATGTTTAAGAAGCTATCCATGGCAAGAACAAATACATAGCATGTATGGATCAACTACAATAAGCTTGGCAAAATTGCATATCATGTTAAGAATCTGCCAGAAATATTTTATAGCAAAAGTAGAGCAAGATTGAGTCATGCTGTGGGACTCCATAATTGCAAACAATTGCAGGAATGGATCAACTACAACTATAGCTACAAAACATCCTTACTCAACATCTCCAAAATATGCATGGATCTCTCTGTAGCATCAAGTTTACATGGCAACAAAATTACAGCAGACAAGGACTTAGAGAAATCACTGTCCCTGAAATCAGAAATATTACGGGGCCTACTTTGCATGCTTGTGCTAGTCACTACAGAGATCAAAAAAATACATGGACTACACCACTGGAAAGATGGCATGGCATACTTCAAAACATATGTAGAGCTCATGCTCAAAAGATGCACAAATTAAATGATACAAAAATGACAAATCTCCAAGTTCTGCTAAGAACCAGAGATTAACAGCAACTAGCCCTCTTCCAACGAATATTTGGGCATCAAGATGACCTCTAATGAACATGGTACAATTGAACACAATGAAGAGCATCACGAGGCGAACAATTTGACATATTACACGCGCGAATCGGAGCTACATGCAAGAAGTTATGGTATCGGGAACAGGAGCACTTGCTGATGAAATCTGAGGACTTGAGAGAATTTGGAGGCTCGGGAAAAAGTCAACTCACGAGAGTTGGATCTGGATCGAGCGTTGCTCGCTCGAGCTCGGGCTCGGGCCGATGGCGTTCGCCGGCGGGAGGAAGAGGAAGCCGGAGGGGCGACGGCCGGCGAGGGGGACCGGAGGCGGGGGTCGCCGGCGGGGGCGGCGGGCGCCGACC
>NC_057808.1:246999995-247008191 GCF_018294505.1 Triticum aestivum | reverse complement strand
CGACCGGCGGCGGGCGGCACGGGGCCGGTGGCGGCGGCGGGCGAGCCGGCGGCGCGGGGCGGCGGACGGCGCGGGTTCGGGCCGCGGGGGCCGGGGACGGGCTCCGGCGGGCCGCGCGGTGGAGGAGAGAGAGAGAGGGTGACGTGGCGCGACGGGGTTGGCTGCGGCCGGTGCGTCCGGCCGGCGGCGGACGTGTCCGGCGCGGCGCGAGGAGAGGGTTAGGGTTCGTCTGTGATTTCGTTTTTCGGGGGAGATGGAGTTTTATAGGTAGAGGGAGCTAGGAGACTCCAAATGAGGTGCGGTTTTCTCCCACACGATCGTGATCGAACGACCTAGAGCATGGAAGAGAGTTTGGTGGGTTTTGGGCTTGTTTTGGAGGGGGTTTTTTACTGGAAACTCAAATGGACTTTGCGGATGCCCGGTTAACCGTTGGAGTACCAAACGACCTCCGAATGGAACGAAACTTGACCGGTAGTCTCCGGGTGGTATAAGAAGACCACTTGACAAGCCTCGGTCCATTCCGAGAAAGTTTGACACACGCACACGAAAGAAAACAAGAGGGGTGCACCGGAGGAGATAGGAGCGCCGGATTGGAAAACGGACAACGGGGAAAATGCTCGGATGCATGAGACGAACACGTACGCGAATGCAATGCACATGATGACATGATATGAAAATGCATGACATGACAAATACAAAACGAAAAACAAAACCCGACAACGGAGGGAAAAACATAACACATAGCCGGAAATGGCAAGAGTCGGAGTTACAAATATGGCAAGTTACATGCGGGGTGTTACAACACTCCACCACTACGAGAGGATCTCGTCCCGAGATCTAGGACTGAAAGAACTCCGGATATTTGGAACGGAGATGGTCCTCGCGTTCCCAGGTGGCTTCCCGGTCGGAATGGTGCGACCACTTCACTTTCAGGAATTTAATTGACTTGTTGCGAGTCTTGCGCTCAGTTTCTTCAAGAATAGCAACGGGGTGCTCATGATAAGACAAATCTTCTTGGAGGTCAATCTCTTCGAAGTTGATAGTGCGCTCAGGCGTCTTGAAGCACTTGCGGAGCTGTGACACGTGGAACACATCGTGCACGTTCGCGAAGTTGGAAGGAAGCTCAAGTTGATAGGCGAGGTCGCCTCTTTTGCCAATGATCTTGAAAGGACCCACGTATCTAGGGGCAAGCTTCCCTTTGATACCGAAGCGACGAGTGCCTTTCATTGGAGAGACGCGGAGGTAGACATGGTCTCCGATCTCGAAAGCCAAATCACGATGCTTACTATCATAGTAACTCTTCTGACGCAATTGCGCGGCTTTGAGATTATCATGGATGACTTTACACATTTCTTCAGCTTCAGTGATTAATTCATTGCCAAGAAGTTGGCGTTCACCAGTCTCTGACCAATTGAGAGGAGTACGGCACTTTCTGCCATAGAGAATCTCGAATGGGGCCTTGCCCGAACTCGCTTGGAAGCTGTTGTTGTAGGAGAATTCAGCATAAGGAAGACAATCTTCCCATTTCATGCCAAAGGAAATGACACAAGCCCTGAGCATATCTTCAAGAATTTGATTGACTCGCTCGACTTGGCCACTAGTTTGAGGATGGAAAGCTATGCTGAAGCGAATGTTAGTGCCCATGGCCTTCTGGAAGGAGTCCCAGAACTTAGAGGTGAAGATGCTTCCACAATCTGAAGAAATCAATTGTGGAATGCCGTGCAAAGAGACAATTCTGGAGGTGTAAAGCTCTGCCAGCTGAGCTGCTGTGATGGATTTTTTGATTGGAAGGAAATGAGCCACTTTAGAGAGCTTGTCGATGACAACGAAGATAGCATCATTTCCGCGCTTGGACTTTGGAAATCCAGTCACGAAGTCCATTTCGATATGATCAAACTTCCATTCTGGGATAGCAAGAGGTTGGAGGAGACCAGCTGGTCGTTGGTGTTCTGCTTTCACTCTTCGGCAGACATCACATTCATTCACGAATTGAGCAATTTCTCGCTTCATTCGAGTCCACCAATACGACTGCTTGAGGTCATGATACATCTTCGTACTTCCAGGATGAATGGAAAGGAGAGAATTGTGCGCCTCGTTCATTATGACTTTCCTTAGATCACCTTTAGGAACCACAAACCGGTCCTCGAAGAACAAAGTGTCTCTGTCATCAATGCGATAGCACTTGTATTTGGAAAGACCCTTGTCGATACCACGTTTCACCTTCTTCACCATGGCATCACGGAGTTGTGCCTCACGAATTTGATCTTCCAAAGTAGGAGATACTATGAGGTTGGCAAGAAAGCCTTGAGGAACAACTTGGAGATTCAGCTTGCGGAAAGCTTCACAAAGATCCGGTTGGAAAGGCTTGAGGATTAAGCTGTTGCAATAAGCCTTCCTGCTTAAAGCATCCGCAATGACATTGGCCTTGCCTGGAGTATATTCGATACTCGGATTGTACTCTTGAATCATTTCGACCCATCGAGTCTGCCTGAGGTTGAGGTTGGGCTGAGTGAAGATGTACTTGAGACTCTTGTGATCAGTGAAAATGTCCACTTGTCTTCCCAACAAGAGATGTCTCCACGTAATCAACGCATGGACAACTGCCGCCAACTCAAGATCGTGAGTGGGGTATTTCTTCTCGTTGGGCTTCAACTGCCGAGAGGTATAGGCCACAACTTTCTTCTCTTGCATTAACACAGCACCGAGACCTTGGAGAGAAGCATCACAGAAAACTTCATACGGCTTGGATTCATCAGGAGGAGTCAAGACAGGAGCTGTGACTAGTTTCTCTTTGAGAGTGTTGAAAGCAACGTCACACTCAGGAGACCAGACATATTTCACATGCTTCTGTAGGAGGTTGGAAAGAGGTTTTGCAATCTTGGAGAAATTCTCAACGAATCTTCGGCAATAGCTTGCAAGACCCAGAAAACTGCGGAGCTGCTTGACATTTTGAGGAGGTTCCCAATCCACAACTGCGGACACCTTCTCGGGGTTAACAGCGATGCCCTTGGCAGAGATGATGTGACCAAGAAAAAGAACTTCATCGAGCCAAAACTCACATTTGGAGAACTTCGCATAGAATTGATATTCTCTGAGCTTGTCGAGCACCAATCGCAAATGTTTGGCATGATCCTGCTTATTCTTGGAGAAGACCAAGATATCATCGAGATACACCAGATCGAATTCATTGGTATAGGGGTTGAAGATGAAATTCATCATCCGAGAGAAAACTGAGGAGCATTGACAAGGCCGAA
This sequence comes from Triticum aestivum, assembly GCF_018294505.1. Lineage (NCBI taxonomy): Eukaryota > Viridiplantae > Streptophyta > Magnoliopsida > Poales > Poaceae > Triticum > Triticum aestivum. The sequence goes on along the minus strand of NC_057808.1, from coordinate 247,004,937 downwards.
AGACACGACAGTATATTCATAAGAACCAAAGCTTGTTCTGAATGCTGTCTTGGGGATATCTTCTTCACGAATGCGAATATGATGATAACCCATACGAAGGTCAAGCTTCGAGAATACTTTAGCACCTTTGAGTTGCTCAAAAAGCTCATTGATGTTGGGAAGTGGATACTTGTTCTTGATTGTCTTTTTGTTCAATGGACGGTAGTGGACACAAAGTCGGTCCGTGCCATCCTTCTTCTTGACAAAAAGAACACCACAACCCCATGGAGAAGAACTCGGTCTGATCAAACCCAGACGCTCTTGTTCATCGAGCTGCTTCTTCAATTCCTTCAGCTCGTTTGGTCCAAGCTTGTATGGACGCTTGCAAACGGGTTCAGTGCCTGGCTCTAGTTCGATAACGAACTCAACTGGCCGGCGAGGAGGCATACCCGGAAGCTCTTCTGGAAAGACATCTTGATAGACAAATAGATAAGTAGAATCAACGGATAGAAATTGCAACATATAGTCTTCACAATAAACATTCGAACGAAGATGAACGAATGAATTCCGTAGTAAATCATCACACTTCCATAAGTTGAGAAGCCACTTGAAAAAGATATGGAATGAACATATGAATTCGAAGTAACTCGAATACCACAATACAAAACAAAACAAGTATTGGCTTGCAGAATAAGCCGGAACAAACATACGATAGATATTTCGTCCGAAGTTTTCGTGGTGGGGCCCACACGGGCTCAATCGTACAGCACCATCATGTACAAGGCTGTGCACATGACATACGAAGCGTCCCCGAGTCGGCAAAGCCATGGACTCTTTAAGACACAACGAGACCACTGTAAAATCAACCGTGGAAAGGCGGACCACTAGACGTCGAACCCCAATCTCATAACATGCGTCTGTCGGAAAGATATCCTAAGGCTACTTGAATTCCCACTTATAAACTCCCGAAACTTTCTGGTTATGCAATCTGGTGTAGGGGATACAGGGGACACAAAATATATCACCCAAACTAACAATCCCTAGATCCAGCTGTATCCATCCGTCAACACATAACCAAGAAACCTTCGGAAATCATTTACCTCAACCTTCGAAAAACATCCGTTATACAAGTTATGGCAATACTCCCGAACTCCCGCCCCAGTACTGGGTGGCGTCGAGGTGATCTCACCAACAACTGCATAAAAGAGATTTCGATGTCGGCGAAACTCAGGTATTCCAGAACTGCAACGATAAAATTGTGACGACAACACCTCGGAGCTCAACTCCCCGGGACACTGCCACAACCCCTAAATGTCAGGAGGCACCAAGAACAATGTTCTCGTCACAAAACCATCGGAACGATTCCAAGATACCCGCGTGATCCTAATTTTTTTTTAGTGAAATTTGAGGAGAGAATAGTCAAAACTTCTACGTCAGGAGACCTCACCAGAGTGACGAAGGGACTGAGGAGTAAAAAGAATCCTACTCTCCGATATATATAATCCTAAGACTCAAAACATTTTTGTTCTAGACTCAACAACGCCAGCGATTCGATCAAGCAGGGGGCTCCTAAGTCAAAGATGGCTCTGATTACCAACTTGTAATGCCCACGATGCGGCTATATCTCCCACGTGTCGAGGCACGACTTAGAGGCATAACCGCATAGTGGTTTTGTCGCAAGAAGGGTCATCTTCACACAATCCCATGTAATGAACAAGAATGGGATAAAGAGTTGGCTTACAATCGCCACTTCACACAATACATAAATATTATTCATACATCATCCAAAATACAATCATATAGACCGACTACGGTCAAAATCCAGATGAAAATAAGATAACCCCAAATGCTAGATCCCCGATCGTCCCAACTGGGCTCCACTACTGATCATCAGGAAAAGACACATAGTAACGACCACGTTCCTCGTCGAACTCCCACTTGAGATCGACGCCATCATCTGCACTGGCATCGTCGGCACCTGCAACTGTTTTGGTAGAATCTGTGAGTCACGGGGACTCAGCAATCTCACACCCGCGAGATCAAGACTATTTAAGCTTGAAGGAAAGGATGGTGCAAAGAGGTGGAGCTGCAGCGGCAAAAGCATATATGGTGGCTAACATACGCAAGAGAGAGCGAGAAGAGAAGCAACGGAGCGGTCGTCATCTAGCAATGACCAAGAAGTGATCCTGAACACCTACTTACGTCATACATAACTCAGACCGTGTTCACTTCCCGGACTCCGCCGAGAAGAGACCATCACGGCTACACACGCAGTTGATGTGTTTTAATTGGGTCAAGTGACAAGTTATCTACAACCGGACATTAACAAATTCCCATCTGCCTCATAACCGCGGGCACGGCTTTCGAAAGATAATACCCTGCAGGGGTGTCCCAACTTAGCCCATCATAAGCTCTCACGGTCAACGAAGGATAAACCTTCTCCCGGAAAGACCCGATCAGTCTCGGAATCCCGGTTTACAAGACATCTCGACAATGGTAAAACAAGACCAGCAAAGCCGCCCGAATGTGCCGACAAATCCCGATAGGAGCTGCACATATCTCGTTCTCAGGGCACACCGGATGAGCAGTCCGTACAACTAAAACCAATCCTCGAGTTTCCCCAAGGTGGCGCTGCAAAGGGCTCTAGTTTGGACCAGCACTCAGAGGAACACTGGCCCGGGGGTTTAAAATAAAGATGACCCTCGGGCTCGCGAAAACCCGGGGGAAAAGGCTTAGGCGGAAAATAGTAAAACCAAAGTTGGGCCTTGCTGGAGGAGTTTTATTCAAGGCGAACTGTCAAGGGGGTCCCATAAATCACCCGACCGCGTAAGGAACGCAAACTCAAGGAACATAATCCCGGTATAACAGTAACTAGGGCGGCAAGAGTGGAACAAAACACCAGGCATAAGGCCGAGCCTTCCACCCTTTACCAAAATATATAGATGCATTAATTAAATAAGAGATATTGTGATATCCCAACATATCCATGTTCCGACATGGAACAAACTTCAACTTCACCTGCAACTAGCAACGCTATAAGAGGGGCTGAGCAAAAGCGGTAACATAGCCAAACAACGGTTTGCTAGGAAAGGATGGTTAGGGCTGACATGGCTAAAATGGGAGACATGATAGCAAGTGATAGGTAGCGAGCATGGCAATAGAGCGAACAACTAGCAAAGCAAGGATAGAAGTGATTTCGAGGGGTGGTCATCTTGCCTGCAAGATTCTCAGAGTTGTCGAAAGCTTGATCCTCGTAAGCGTACTCGACAGGTTCCTCGTTCATGAACTCGTCTCCCGGCTTTACCCAAGACAAGAACACAAACAAACGGAACCACAATCAACAACGAGAAATGCGCAAACAACATGATGCAAAACATGTCTGATATGCAAGATATGATATGCGATGCATATGCGTGCTCCGGAAGGAAAATGATGAACATGACAGTAACTTGGCAAACCAAGCATGCCACTGGAAAGATGAGATGATTTCGGTCGAAATCGATATAAAGATCACCGGAATCGGATGCACGGTTTGCAAATGGCAAGCAAAACAAGAATGACACTAATCTGCGATAAACATCAAGATAGCACCTAAAATGCAACAAGTAACAATGCTACAGCACCCAACATAGCAACAAGGCACATGGTAGTAATCTACAGGAGATGCTTGACAAAAGATGAACACTGATCTACGGATAGTTCACAACATATCAAGCTCAAACAAGCATGGCAAAAGTGCAAAAGATTACAGGTTCACAGACTTAGTGAAAAACTGGACATGGCAGAAAACAGCATCAGGTAGCAATGTTCAGAGCACGAAATCAACATGCTACAGGAACTTAACATAGAAAAACAAGGCATAGTAGTGTTCTACTAAATGCACATGACAAAAGTCCCTTACTGACCATAAGCCAAAAAGGACCATAAGATATGATGGCAAGCATGTAAACATAGCAAGTTACGTTATCAGGTTTCAGACTTAGCAGAAAACAGAGCATGGCAGAAATAATAATATGTAGGCCTCTTTGTGAGCTTGATGCACTCACTACAGAGAATTGCATGACAAACCAAGCATACCTACAGCAAGATGGAATGTTTAAGAAGCTATCCATGGCAAGAACAAATACATAGCATGTATGGATCAACTACAATAAGCTTGGCAAAATTGCATATCATGTTAAGAATCTGCCAGAAATATTTTATAGCAAAAGTAGAGCAAGATTTAGTCATGCTGTGGGACTCCATAATTGCAAACAATTGCAGGAATGGATCAACTACAACTATAGCTACAAAACATCCTTACTCAACATCTCCAAAATATGCATGGATCTCTCTGTAGCATCAAGTTTACATGGCAACAAAATTACAGCAGACAAGGACTTAGAGAAATCACTGTCCCTGAAATCAGAAATATTACGGGGCCTACTTTGCATGCTTGTGCTAGTCACTACAGAGATCAAAAAAATACATGGACTACACCACTGGAAAGATGGCATGGCATACTTCAAAACATATGTAGAGCTCATGCTCAAAAGATGCACAAATTAAATGATACAAACATGACAAATCTCCAAGTTCTGCTAAGAACCAGAGATTAACAGCAACTAGCCCTCTTCAAACGAATATTTGGGCATCAAGATGACCTCTAATGAACATGGTACAATTGAACACAATGAAGAGCATCACGAGGCGAACAATTTGACATATTACACGCGCGAATCGGAGCTACATGCAAGAAGTTATGGTATCGGGAACAGGAGCACTTGCTGATGAAATCTGAGGACTTGAGAGAATTTGGAGGCTCGGGAAAAAGTCAACTCACGAGAGTTGGATCTGGATCGAGCGTTGCTCGCTCGAGCTCGGGCTCGGGCCGATGGCGTTCGCCGACGGGAGGAAGAGGAAGCCGGAGGGGCGACGGCCGGCGAGGGGGACCGGAGGCGGGGGTCGCCGGCGGGGGCGGCGG
>NC_057808.1:246977162-246999615 GCF_018294505.1 Triticum aestivum | reverse complement strand
GAGAGAGAGAGAGGGTGACGTGGCGCGACGGGGTTGGCTGCGGCCGGTGCGTCCGACCGGCGGCGGACGTGTCCGGCGCGGCGCGAGGAGAGGGTTAGGGTTCGTCTGTGATTTCGTTTTTCGGGGGAGATGGAGTTTTATAGGTAGAGGGAGCTAGGAGACTCCAAATGAGGTGCGGTTTTAGCCCACACGATCGTGATCGAACGACCTAGAGCATGGAAGAGAGTTTGGTGGGTTTTGGGCTGGTTTTGGAGGGGTTTTTTGCCGGACACTCAAATGGACTTTGCGGATGCCCGGTTAACCGTTGGAGTACCAAACGACCTCCGAATGGAACGAAACTTGACCGGTAGTCTCCGGGTGGTATAAGAAGACCACTTGACAAGCCTCGGTCCATTCCGAGAAAGTTTGACACACGCACACGAAAGAAAACAAGAGGGGTGCACCGGAGGAGATAGGAGCGCCAGATTGGAAAACGGACAACGGGGAAAATGCTCGGATGCATGAGACGAACACGTACGCGAATGCAATGCACATGATGACATGATATGAAAATGCATGACATGACAAAATACAAAACGAAAAACAAAACCCGACAACGGAGGGAAAAACATAACACATAGCCGGAAATGGCAAGAGTTGGAGTTACAAATATGGCAAGTTACATGCGGGGTGTTACAATGATGAGAGCCTTGGCAATGAGGACTTCATCGTGCCTGAGGCACCCCTCGAGCAGGAGCGCTTCAAGCGCCAGCTCATAGCCACTGCAACAAGCCTAAAGAAAAAGCTGCAGCAGCTCCAAGCAGATAAAGACCTACTCATTGATAGATGGACCGATGTGCTGGTAGCCGAAGAATACGGTCTCAAGCGCCCGGCCAAGAGCTACCCAAAACGTAGACTGCTACCTCAGTTTGGTGAGGAGGCACCAGATCCCATACCTCCCTCCCGCAATGCGGACCGACCACCACACGGTCGGGATAGTGCGGCGGACCGACCACCCCGCGGTCGGGATAAAACGGCAACTCAGGCCGAACAGCTGCCCGCCCCACCGCCTCGCAAAAACAGGGACAGAACAGCCCGGGATCATACATACGACCTTCGGCAGGAATTGGACAGTAGAGCAGGACACACCAGACCAATCTACGGGTCGCGAGGATGCTTCCCTACTCGGGACGACAGCTACCTATTCGGATGTGACAAACTTAATCACACCCGGGCCGATAACCGCAGGCGGACTTTATCGGAGGTGCGCCGGGACGCGGCCCGCTATAGAGGCGCCGCACACCCTCTCTGCTTCACAGACGAGGTGCTGGATCACGAATTCCCTGAGGGGTTCAAGCCCGTCAATATTGAATCCTACGACGGAACAACCGATCCCGCAGTATGGATCGAAGATTTTATTCTCCACATTCACATGGCTCGAGGAGATGACCTCCACGCTATCAAATACCTCCCATTGAAGCTCAAAGGACCAGCTCGACACTGGCTAAATAGTCTGCCTGAGAACTCCATCGCCAGCTGGGAGGACTTGGAAGAGGCTTTCCTTGATAACTTCCAAGGAACTTATGTCTGGCCACCAGATGCCGATGACTTAAGCCACATAGTGCAACAACCCGGAGAATCAGCCAGAAAATTCTGGACCAGGTTCCTAACCAAAAAGAACCAGATCGTCGACTGTCCGGATGCCGAAGCCCTAGCAGCCTTTAAGCATAGCATCCGGGACGAATGGCTCGCCCGCCACCTCGGCCAGGAAAAGCCGAGGTCCATGGTAGCCCTCACGGCACTTATGACCCGCTTCTGCGCAGGAGAGGATAGTTGGCTGGCTCACAGTACAAACACATCCAACGAAACAGGCCCCTCCGAGGCCAAAAACAGCACCGGCAAGCTCCGGCGCAACAGACACAAACGCCGAAGCAATGGCGATAACACCGATGACACTATAGTTCACGCCGGATTTAGGGGCTCCAAGTCCGGCCAGCGAAAGAAGCCCTATAAAAGGAGCAGCGGAGGACCATCCAGCTTGGACCGCATACTCGATCGTCCTTGCCAGATACATGGCACCCCAGACAAACCGGCCAACCATACTAACAGAGATTGCCGGGTCTTTAAACAAGCCAGGAAGGTAAACAGCAGAAACAAGGAAGGGGAATCACAGAGCGAGGACGATGACGAGGAGCCCCGGCAGCCGAACACTGGGGGCAAAAGAAATTCCCCCCTCAAGTCAAAACGGTGAACATGATATACGCTACACACATCCCCAAAAGGGAGCGCAAGCGTGCACTTAGGGACGTCTATGCGTTAGAGCCAGTCGCCCTGAAATTCAATCCGTGGTCGTCATTCCCGATCACCTTTGACCGCCGAGATCATCCAACCAGCATCTGCCATGGCGGTTCAGCCGCACTCGTCCTCGACCCAATCATCGACGGATTTCACATGACACGAGTCCTAATGGACGGTGGTAGCAGCCTCAACCTTCTCTATCAGGATACAGTACGTAAAATGAACATCGACCCCTCACGAGTCAAACCCACGAAGACTACCTTTAAAGGAGTCATACCAGGCGTAGAGGCCTGTTGTACGGGCTCAATAACGCTGGAGGTAGTATTCGGTTCCCCGGATAACTTCCGAAGCGAAGAACTAATCTTCGATATCGTCCCATTTCGCAGCGGCTATCACGCCCTGCTCGGACGAACCGCATTCGCTAGATTCAATGTGGTGCCACATTACGCTTATCTCAAGCTCAAGATGCCCGGTCCACGTGGCGTCATTATAGTAAATGGAAACACGGAACGCTCCCTCCGTACAGAGGAGCACACCACCGCCCTACCAGCAGAAGTACAAAGCGGCCTTCTCAAGCAGCATTATAATCTGGCTACCGAGCCCCTGGACATCATTAAGAGGGTCCGGACCACACTGCAACAGGACAGCTCGGCTTGTCACGAGCCGAATTAGCAATTTGGCCTCCGTCCCAGCCCCGATGAGGCAATAGCATTGATACCGCGCGTACATAAACTACGCACTCAAAACCCGATGGGTATTGACGGAGGCATAACTCGTTCGCGATCCACAGTACGGCTTGACCGACCCTGGGATTCGCACGCTTTTACTTTTTCTTTTTACGGGTTTTCTTCTCTTTTCGAGGTCTATACGGACAACCCACTTGCAGAACACACCAAGGAGGCAAGGAGCTCTGGCTTACAAGGGAATCCCCAGGTGGTCTCTACTAAACGATTGCCATACTTGCTTTTCATACCCGCACGTAGCTCGCCCTTGGTTGCGGCATGTTAAATAGCCTTACTTGCTTATCGCATTACTTGTACAAAGTACGCCTCGACGTACTAGTTACATCACAATGGTGAATACACGGTAGCGTCAGCTTATTATTTCATTTTTCCCGTTTCCTCGCCTCGGTATTAATTACTCATTGCACACGTACACCATGGTACGTATTACTACGCCAGGGGCTTCATTACACCCAACACTACGGCAATAAAAAGTCCGAACACTTTTATAGTATAGTTCGGCACCCCGAACTTATAGCATTATATGCATCGGCTCCGAATCATGTCTTTGGTCAATAGTTGGGTTGCCCAGCTCCTGTGCTTACTACCTTACGTTCCGCTATATCGGCTAGGGTAGTAAAGGGAGAACTACAGTGATTGTGTCCTGATACGTCTCCGATGTATCTATAATATTTGATTGTTCCATGCTATTATATTATCTGTTTTGGATGTTTATGGGCTTTATTAAACACTTTTATATTATGTTTGGGACTAACTTATTAACCTAGAGCCCAGTGCCAGTTTCTATTTTTTCCCTTGTTTCAGTGTTTCGCAGAAAAGGAATATCAAACGGAGTCCAAACGGAATGAAACCTTCGGGAGAGTTATTTTTGGAACGGAAGCAATCCAGAAGACTTGGAGTGTACGCAAGGGAAGCAATGAGGAAGGCACGAGGCAGGGGGGCGCGCCCGCCCCCCTGGGCGCGCCCTCCACCCTCGTGGGCCCCTTGGGGCTCCCCTGACGTATTTCTTCCTCCTATATATACCAATATACCCTAAAACCATCGAGGAACAGAATAGATCGGGAGTTCCGCCGCCGCAAGCCTCTGTAGCCACCAAAAACCAATCGGGACCCTGTTCCGGCACCCTGCCGAAGGGGGGATCCCTCACCGGTGGCCATCTTCATCATCCCGACGCTCTCCATGACGAGGAGGGGGTAGTTCACCCTCGGGGCTGAGGGTATGTACCAGTAGCTATGTGTTTGATCTCTCTCTCTCTCTCTCTCTCTCTCTCTCGTGTTCTTGAGGTGATACGATCTTGATGTATCGCGAGCTTTGCTATTATAGTTGGATCTTATGATGTTTCTCCCCCTCTACTCTGTTGTAATGGATTGAGTTTTCCCTTTGAAGTTATCTTATCGGATTGAGTCTTTAAGGATTTGAGAACACTTGATGTATGTCTTGCATGGGATACCCATGGTGACAATGCGGTATTCTATCGATCCACTTGATGTATGTTTTGGTGATCAACTTGCGGGTTCCGCCCATGAACCTATGCATAGGGGTTGGCACACATTTTCATCTTGACTCTCCGGTAGAAACTTTGGGGCACTCTTTGAAGTACTTTGTGCTGGTTTGAATAGATGAATCTGAGATTGTGTGATGCATATCGTATAATCATACCCACGGATACTTGAGGTGACATTGGAGTATCTAGGTGACATTAGGGTTTTGGTTGATTTGTGTCTTAAGGTGTTATTCTAGTACGAACTCTATGATAGATCGAACGGAAATAATAGCTTCGTGTTATTTTACTACGGACTCTTGAATAGATAGGTCAGAAAGGATAACTTTGAGGTGGTTTCGTACCCTACCATAATCTCTTCATTTGTTCTCCGCTATTAGTGACTTGGGAGTGACTCTTTGTTGCATGTTGAGGGATAGTTATATGATCCAATTATGTTATTATTGTTGAGAGAACTTGCACTAGTGAAAGTATGAACCCTAGGCCTTGTTTCAACGCATTGCAATACCGTTTACGCTCACTTTTATCATCATATACCTTGCTGTTTTATATTTCAGATTACAAAAACCTATATCTACCATCCATATTGCACTTGTATCACCATCTCTTCGCTGAACTAGTGCACCTATACAATTTACCATTGTATTGGGTGTGTTGGGGACACAAGAGACTCTTTGTTATTTGGTTGCAGGGTTGTTTGAGAGAGACCATCTTCATCCTACGCCTCCCACGGATTGATAAACCTTAGGTCATCCACTTGAGGGAAATTTGCTACTGTCCTACAAACCTATGCACTTGGAGGCCCAACAACGTCTACAAGAAGAAGGTTGTGTAGTAGACATCAAGCTCTTTTCTGGCGCCGTTGCTGGGGAGGCTAGGTAAGCGGCACTCACACCCCGTCAACTAAGCTCTTTTCTGGCGCCGTTGCCGGGGAGGTGAGTGCTTGAAGGTATATCCTTAGATCTTGCAATCGAGTCTTTTAGTTTCTTGTTTTATCACTAGTTTAGTCTATAAAAGAAAACTACAAAAAAAATGGAATTGAGTTTACCTCATATGCTTCATCTTTTTAATATCTTTCGTGAGAATGGTGGAAAGGAAAATTGTGCTCAATTGCTAGAAGAAGAATGCATTAAAATGTTTGGTACTAGATCTTTGTATGATGAGCATGATTGCAATGTTGTTAGTATGAATTCTTTGAATACCCATGATGCTAATGATATGCAAAGCCACAAGCTTGGGGATGCTATGTTTGATGAAGATGATATGTTTAGTCCCCCAAGTTTTGATGAGCAAATTTATTATGATGAAAGCATGCCTCCTATTTATGATGATTATTGTGATGACACGTATGCTATAAAGAATAAAGATAACCATGAAACTTGTCATCATGATTTTAACTTTAAATTGGATTATGCTTCACATGATAGTTATTTTGTTGAGTTTGCTCCCACTACTATTGATGAGAATAAATTTGCTTATGTGGAGAGTAATAAAAATTCTATGCTTATGCATCATGAAAAGGGTGCTTTATGTGATAGTTATATTGTTGAATTCATTCATGATGCTACTAGAAATTATTATGAGGGAGGAATATATGCTTGTAGGAATTGCAATAATATCAAGTTTCCTCTCTATGTGCTTAAAGTTTTAAAGTTATGCTTGTTTTGCCTTCCTATGCTAGTTGATTATTGTTCCCATAAGTTGTTTGCTCACAAAATCCCTATGCACAGGAAGTGGTTTAGACTTAAATGTGCTTGCCATGTGTTTCATGATGCTCTCTTTATGTTTCAATTCTTATCTTTTATGTGAGCATCATTGAAATCATCATGCCTAGCTAGGGGCGTTAAACGTTAGCGCTTGTTGGGAGGCAACCCAATTTTATTTTAGTTTATTGCTTTTTGGTTCTGTTTAGGAATAAATAATCCATCTAGCTTATCTTTAGATGTGGTTTTATGTTTTAATTAGTGTTTGTGCCAAGTAGAACCTTTGGGAAGACTTGGGTGAAGTCTTTATGATCATGCTGTAAAAAACAGAAACTTTAGCGCTCACGAGATTAGCTAAATTTTTTTACTGGAGAGTGATATTTAGTTGATTATCTTTGCAGATGATTACTAGACAAATTAGCTTCTTGGCATCCAGCTTTGCCCAATGCGTCTTGCCGCGGGCAAAGGCCATACGCGCACCTTCAATACAGACCGACCACTTCACGGCTTCGAGCCGCGGACAGGCACTCACAAGCCGCTGCACCAGTCCGAAGTAGTTGCTAGGTATAGGATCGGCAGGCCACAACCAGACTATCAGGTCCTTCATGGCTAGCTCTGCCAACCCGTGCAGCTCGACCAACTGCTTTAGTTGGTCGCTGAAGGGCACCGGATGTTCGGATCCCAGATATTGGGACCAGAATAGCTTCTCCGTAGACATCCCTTCTTCGGCTCTATAATGCTCGACAACATCTGATACACTGTGTGGCAGATCTGTAAACACCCCTGGAAAATCCAAATTCAGGATAAGTACAAGGAACGTTTCTTCTACATACTTGCTATGCATGGTGAAAGACTTACCCGCCGTAATCTTCTTGGCCGCCTGAATTTCCTGGAGGGCGCTCTGGGCTTTGGCTCGTGCATCCTGCGCGCTCTGGCGGGCCTTCACCAATTCGGACTCTTGTGCCTTACAATCGCGCTCCAAGGACTCAAATCTCTCTATCGCGCCCTGGAGCTGTTGCTGCGCCTCTCCAACCCAGGCCTCGTGCTTCTCGCGTGAGGCGCGTTCCTTGGCCGCTTCGTCCTTGGCCTCGGCTAATGCCTTCTTAAGGGCTGCCACCTCGGTCGTGGCCCCTAATAAAGTTTATGACACCTTAGTCCGGTCAGACTATTCATTTTTTCGAAATGTACCCACAGGTTACTGCATACCTTGGCTATCCTCCAGCTTCTTCTTCACGAGGCCGAGCTCCTCCTCGGTCTGCTCCAGTTTCTGCTTCAGTCTGGAGACCTCCGCAGCATGAGCAGTGGCAGCCTGCAGTGATACCTGCTTATTCACATAGACAACTTATGTTAGACTCCTGCGATATTTATTCTTGATCCTCTGTTCGACTTTTCTTCCCGAACACCAAACAGAGCATCAGGGGCTACTATCTATACTGTGATATTTTTCCTACAATCACATTACTTACCTCAAAGCCCGTTAGAAGGCTAGTACAGGCTTCGGTCAGTCCGCTTTTGACGAACTGAGCTTTCTCTATTACCGTGTCCATAAGGACACGATGTTCATCCATGATAGAGGCGCCTCGTAGCGCCTCCAGCAGATTATCCGGTGCCTCTGGTTGGATAGAGGTCACCGGTGGAACAGACACATTCCCTCCTTGTGGGGAATGCCATTCGCTGGACCCCTGAGCCGTGTAGACCTCCGGAATAGTATCCGGCTGAGGTCAGAAGGGAACTCGGGCCCCGTCACCAGTCCCCGTGGGGACTCTTTTCCACGTATGTCCGACGGCCGAGGAGTCATCCTGGGGTGTCACCACGATGATCTCCGGAATCTCCCCCCGGCCTGGGAAAGTTTTTTTGGACACCACCTCATCATCACCCTTGGGTGAGACGGAATGAGTAGGTGGCGGAGACATGCTAGCCATCTCCTTCGAGTCCAGCGAATCCTCTATCGAGGATCGCGGGGAGCCATCGCGTGCCGGACTACAGTGACAAAGGTTACAATATGTCAATATTACAAACCAGGAAGGCCAGACGTTGGCGTATTCTGGTACTTACGAAGCGGCCCGAGGCTTGGTCCGGCGAGGTCGCTCCGGACTGCTGTCAACATCCCACGCGGAGTTATCCGCGAGGGAGCCTTTAACCCTCTTAGGCGCTTTCGCTTTCGGACTCATGGGGGACGCTCTCTTCTTCTTCCCCACCTCAGGTGGGGAGTCGTCTTCTTCCTCCTCTTCGTCGTCATCGTCGGTGAACGAAGAAGAAGTTTCGTCTTTGGACGTCACGTCCGGAGTGCCTTTTCGGCGAGGGTCCTTCTTGGCCCCTTTGGCCGCTTTCCTGGCCGTCTTCTCTGGCACCTCATAAGGTGCGGGAAAAAGCATTTTCGTCAGTAACGGGAATTCTTGGTCTTGGGCAGCGGAGCCGGACAGTTAATCCCCTCTGCTACCTCGATCCAGGCCTGAAAACATGGATGAGAAAGCTTAGGATTTACCTCAAAATATGCCAGTAAAAGGTATGCCTTGAAAACATGAAATAACTTACCGAATTGGCTTGGCGCTTTAAGCTAATCCCGCGATCCTCGGTCATAGGTGGCGGCATCTCGCTGGACTTGAAAAGCACTCTCCAGATGTCTTCGTGCGTCGTGCTGAAGAGATTTTGCAACGTTTGGTGCTTGGCCGGATCATACTCCCACAGATAGCAAGTCCGACGTTGGCACGGAAGGACCCGACGAATGAGCATGACCTGGACCACGTTGACAAGCTTGATTTTCCTGCCTATCATGTTCTGGATGCATGTCTGGAGCCCAGTCAGCCCGTCTGAAGGACCCCATGTTAGGCCCCTCTCTTGCCAGGAGGTGAGCCGCGTCGGGATTCCAGATCGGAATTCGGGGGCCGCCGCCTAGTTAGCGTCACGCGGCTCGGTGAAGTAGAACCACCCCGATTGCCACCCCTTCACCGTCTCTGCGAATGAGCCTTCGGGCCAGGTGACGTTGGGCATCTTCCCCACCATAGCGCCTCCGCACTCTTCTTGTTGACCGCTCACTACTTTCGGCCTCACATTGAAGGTCTTCAGCCACAGGCCGAAGTGAGGTGGGATGCGGAGAAAAGCCTCACAAACGACGATAAATGCCGAAATGTTGAGGATAAAGTTGGGGGCTAGGTCATGAAAATCCAGCCCATAGTAAAACATCAGTCCACAGACAAATGGATGGAGAGGGAATCCCAGTCCGCAGACAAAATGTGTGAGAAGCACAACCCTCTCATGGGGTTTTGGAGTGGGACAATCTGCCCCTTGGCCGGGAGTCAGTAAATGATCTCCTTGGCTAGGTATCCAGCCTCCCGGAGCTCCTTGATATCCTTCTTCTTAACGGAGGAGGCCATCCACTTGCCTCCAGCTTCGGATCCGGACATGTTTGGAGTGCTTTCTTGGACGAAGAAAAGCTAAAGCTTGTGCGCTGGAGTTCAAGGATGGAAGGGTTGAGGGAAAGAAAGGGCGTGGGTGAGAAAAGGGAATCCTTACCCCCTTTATAGAGGTCGCGAATATGAAACGCCTCCCCACTCGCCTTAAACTCGCCTGTTCCCAAGGGCCGTGCAAATGGCACGGTTGGGTTACCCACGCCCGCATTGATGAGGATCCCGCAATAAGGGGACACGATCTCTGCTTCGACAGGATGTGCCAATTACAACCGCGTCTCGAAACATGGGATGGCAGATGAAAAACGGTTCGAAATTATGACCGGACAGACGTGATGTCATGTTGTAAAAAAGCTGTCAACAAATTAGATTCGTGCAAACATTATATTCTCTCTGCGGTTGTGTGTGGTATGCGTTACAAGTCCGGATACAATCATCGCATCCGAAGACTATCGTGGAGTTCGGAAAAAGGGGAACCCGCCTTGCAATGCCGAAGACAATCTGCGCGCCGGACTCCTCGTCATTGAAGCCAGGTTAAGGGGCTACTGAGGGAGTCCTGGACTAAGGGGTCCTCGGGCGTCCAGCCTGTTGTCCATTGGGCCGGACTGATGGGTTGTGAAGATATGAAGGCCGAAGACTATACCCGTGTCTGGATTGGACTCTCCTTGGCGTGGAAGCAAGCTAGGCGACCAACTATGAAGATTCGTTCTTATGTAACCGACCCCATGTAACCCTAGATCTCTCGGTGTCTATAAAAACCGGAGAGCGTAGTCCGGATAGGCAGATACTCATTACCATATTCACATAGGCTAGACTTCTAGGGTTTAGCCATTCCGATCTCGTGGTAGATCAACTCTTGTAACACTCATATTCATCAAGATCAATCAAGCAGGAAGTAGGGTATTACCTCCATAGAGAGGGCCCGAACCTGGGTAAACATCATGTCCCCCGTCTCCTGTTACCATCGATCCTAGACGCACAGTTCGGGACCCCCTACCCGAGATCTGCCGATTTTGACACCGACAGGGGGTGTTAACGTGTATTGTACCTGTGTATGTATGTGTACTTGTACTCCTAGTTTATAGGATCATGGAGCATGCCCAGGCCTGCGTGCCACTTCCATCGGGCTCCTTGTAACCGCTCCAGTGTGTGTATATCTTGTACTCGGTGTGGGTGAATGAATGCACAGAGACAATTGATCATTCTACTTAGAGCTGCAACGTTTGCTGCGCCGCATAATGCTGGTTTTGTGTGTCATGACACTGCTTTGGCACGTGTCAGTTCCTGCTGCTGCCCTGCCACGCCATGTTGGATTTTTGGAGGATGGACCCTTAGGAATTTTTCCTGTGATTTCGAGGATGGAGCCTTAGGAATTTTTTCTGCGATGGTCGTTTGATTCGTAGGATTGGAATCCATTTGTACCACATTTTGGATGGAGGAAAGTGCTCATCCACTTAGGCCTCCTTTGGTTCATAGGGTAGAAAAAATTATAGGAATAGGAAAATCATAGCAATGAGATGACGTATATTTCAAATTCTATGAATAGGAATAGAAAAAAAGACGTCGTTTAATTCACATCATAGATTCTTTTCATTGAGTCTAGGCTAATGTTTATTTTTCTATGAAATGTGAAGTAGGGATAGGATTCTATTCCTATAAACCAAAGGGCTTTGAAGAATTTTTTTCTATAGAAATCCTATCCTAAATGCCAAACCACTCCGCCTATTCCTATAAACCAAAGGGCTTTGAAGGAGAGAATTTTTCTATAGAAATCCTGCATGCATGTTTGACGTGTTCTTGAGAACGGATAACTTCAAATATCTATGGGTACGTTTGCATAAGAATAGAGACGGATGCCATCCAATAGGAGTCATCAAATCTTCACCTATGTTCTGGCCTCCTCCATTTCACATGTATATCTATATCAATATGAATTTAATCATACATTTAATAATTGCAAATATATGTAATCACAATCATAAAAGCACCAGATGTTTAATAAGTTTTTCCATCGACCAGTTCCAAAAGTTGCCAATCCAGTTGTCCACACAAAGACCTTCGTCTTTGGCTCCCAGGCCGCCTGTCCATGGCAAAGACCTCACTCTTCGGATGGTCCGACCTCCTCCGTTTGTGCGAAGCGCTTCAATAAGCTTGCATGGTAGGCTTGGACTGCCGCATCGGGACCCAAGTCTAACGTCTTCATGAACAACATTTTAGAGTCCTCTGAAGCGACATTGATCTCAAGCTTCTTCTCTTGTAGCTTGAGCTTCTTTTCTTACATGTCCATGAAAATGCCAAACCTCTCCGCCTTCTTTCCTTCCTTGCCTTATTGCAAGCGACACTAGCCTCCTCCTTCTTCGTCATGAAGCCTCGAACTTCTTTGTCATCTTGGCCACGACCCCTTCTCGCTTCTACTTCACCTTTTCCCACTTCCTCCCCCGGTTCCTAATCACCTTCTTGGCCGGAGCAAGCCCATCTTGTGTTGGCATGGTTGGATCTCCACCTTCATCGTCATTGAGCATGGCCATATTAGAAAATTGAATCCTAGGCATCACACATCATGTCCCTTGCCAGTGTCACCTTTAGGGCCCAACTTGGGTACGCCTACACGAGTCCTCTTTGAGGCGCTTCACGCCATCAATAAGAATGAGAAGGTTGAAGACGTCAATCCATAGGTTCATGTTCACAATCTACTCTAATTCGTCCAATCTAGGGCTCTCGAATGCGACGACTTTCTCTAAGACGGAATTGGCAATAGCGATGAGCCACTTGTTTTGCCCACTCAAGTTCAACCAACAATGCATATAGATGAAGCGCTTCTTCTCCATCTTTGTGTATAGCGTGCACACATGTATGGGCTAGCTAATGAAGAATGGAGGGTCAACAAGTTCAACACGCCACAAGACTTACGAGCTGTTGGCTTGTTGTGCCACTTGCCACCGGGTTTTCACTTGATTGTAGAGGCCACAAGATTGTTTGACTTGCTCTTGAATGGTGTACCATCGATTGGTGAGCGACTTTCATTGTGTTGATGGATCACTTCCTTATGGTAGGGATCGTAGTGCTTTTGCTTGTGAAACCAAACATGAACTCTTTGCCTCACACAACAATTCATCCTCCTTGTTGCGTACCGTGAACGCAGCCTCGCGGGCGTCCACCACCACTAGGTCCTCCGACTTTGGCGGGATAATGATCATCTCCGTTAGATCATCCAATGACGGCTCCATCGTGGTGGTGGATGGCGGAACAAGCCAGAACGATGGGGGAGGCGTCAATTGGGGTGGAGATAATGGGAAAGGGTGCCTTTCGCATGAGCACCAAACCCTGTTGTTGCAAGGTCGCTGACATGCTACAACATGGTCGATGATGCTTTCCGAGGGCGGCCGTGCAGGGAGAGGTGTTGGGGAACGTAGCATGCAATTTCAAAAAAAAAATCATACGATCACGCAAGATCTATCTAGGAGATGTATAGCAACGAGACGGGGAGAGTGTGTCCACGTACCCTCGTAGACCGAAAGCGGAAGCGTTATGTTAACGCAGTTGATGTAGTCGAACGTCTTCACGATCCAACCAATCCAAGTACCGAACGTACGGCACCTCCGTGTTCAGCACACGTTCAGCTCGATGACGTCCCTCGAACTCTTGATCCAGTAGAGGGTCGAGGGAGAGTTCCGTCCGCACGACGGCGTGGTGACGGTGATGGTGATGTGATCCGCGCAGGGCTTCGCCTAAGCACTACGACGATATGACCGGAGGAGTAAACTGTGGAGGGGGGCACCGCACACGGCTAAGAGAATTCTTGGTCTGCCTTTGGGGTGCCCCCCCGTCCCCATATATAAAGGAGAGGGGGAGGAGGTGGCCGTCCAGGGGGAGGCGCGCCAAGGGGGGGAGTCCTACTAGGACTCCACTCCTAGTAGGATTCGCCCCCCCTTCCTTCCAACGGACAGGGGGAAAGGGGGGAGAAGGAGAAGGAAAGGGGGGGACACCCCTTGTCCAATTCGGATTGGGAAAGGGGGAGGCGCGCGCCACCTCCCGTGGCCTGCCTACTCTTCTCCACTATGGCCCATGAGGCCCATTAACTTTCCCGGGGGGTTCCGGAAACCTCCCGGTACTCCAAAAAATCCCTGAACCTCTTCGGAACCATTCCGGTGTCCGTATATAACCTTCCAATATATTAATCTTTACGTCTCGGCCATTTCGAGACTCCTCGTCATGTCTGTGATCTCATCCGGGACTCCAAACAAACTTCGGTCACCAAAACACATAACTCAGTATACAAATCGTCATCGAACGTTAAGCATGCAGACCCTACGGGTTCGAGAACTATGTAGACATGAACGAGACACATCTCCAGTCAATAACCAATAGTGGAACCTGGATGCTCATATTGGTTCCTACATATTCTACGAAGATCTTTATCGGTCAAACCGCATAACAACATAGGTCATTCCCTTTGTCATCGGTATGTTACTTGCCCGAGATTCGATCGTCGGTATCATCATACCTAGTTCAATCTCTATAACATCCCAAATTTCCAATTTGGAATGTTATGCATTAGATCATCATTGCATATCATATTTATTGCATTTTGGTTTGATCCTAGAAATTCTACGCAACTCAAGGACCCATGGAGAGAGTTGGGGATTTCGTTATTTTCATATTTGAGTATTCTCAAATTTTGAAAAGAGGATTGTTTGATTTTAATTATTTTCTCTTCAAATATTTCTTTTACATGAAAATAAAAGAGAGGGGATAAAATGACTTCCCCAAAATAAAGAAATATTGGAGATTTAATATTAAAATCAAATAAGTTTTTGCTCGGAGTTTTGTCACTATTTCATTTGAATTAGGAAAAATATGCGTTTTTCAAAATTGCAATTAGAGTCCCAAATAAATGTTCACCTTATCCGGCTTATTTTTAGAGGACAGGGAAAATTTATTTCAGGATTTTTGGAGTCCGTTTAGTATTTCTTTTCTTTCTTTTTCTGCACGTCTGAATTATTAAAAAAAACCGACTCCGGGCCGTACCCGAGCGGGACTCCGCCCGGGGGGGGGGCTTTATAAGCCGCAGCCCCGAGCCGCCCAAGGCCCAGCCGCCGCCGCCAGCCCTCCCGCGCCCCGACACCCAAACCCTAGACGCCGCCTACTAGCCGCCGCCCCGCCACTGCACCCCGTTGCACTCGCCGCCGCACCGTCGCCGCGCCCCACCGGAGCCGCACCGCCGCCGCCGCCGTCTCGCCCGACCCGCCGAAGGTAGCCGTTGTTTCGTTTGATTTGATTCTTTTTGCAAACCGGAGTTCTTAAGTTGAACTTTCTGTTTAGATCTCTTATTTGAGTTTTACCCGTGCGTTGTTGCTTGATTGCTTATTGTATGTTTGTTTGTTTGCGATAGAGTACCCGGAGTGCGAAGCGTGCTACTACGAGTCTCTAGGTTTCGCGGATCATCAGCAAGGCAAGTAACACTTTGATCATACCGTTTTACTTCCCAGTTTTATTGCATTAGATCAACCCACAAACAATTGCATGGTTAGGATCTAATTTAAATTATGGGTTTGGGAAGTAGATGAGATAGTACCTATTCACCTGTTTATTGTCAAACCTATGGGAGTTACTTCTACGTTGCTTATATTGCTATGCTATGCTCGTAGACGTGGTTTGGGTTTGAGAGTATTCATGACAGATGTGAGTATTGTTAATTATTGGTTAACTTAAGGTGGCAACTTTAATACACATCTGGATGGATTGAGGCACCTGGGGAACCCAGTGATTGCCTGTATTTTTTGGAAATCCCGGGGTACCGTGTGATTCTCCTATGGACTGCCACCCAAGCTCAAAGGGAGCATGAGATTATTCATGCTAGAAACTTCCGTGTGCAACCACAAGCCATTATGGGCTCTGGCATAGCTGAGTATGTTGTGTGACCTCTTTCAGTGGTAGGCTAGCAGATGTAGGGGATGTAGGTGGTACTGTCTACCCAGAGTAAAGAGTTAACGCTTCTGAAAGACTGTGTCTCGGTCATCCGTTTCTCAAACACCATGTAGTGCGAGAAATCCAACGGAGGAGATCGAGTCTTGTGGGGAAAAGTGCGCAAACCTCTGCAGAGTGTACAAACTAATCATGGTTAGCCGTGTCCCCGGTTATGGACATCTTGAGTATCTGGTTCTTGGATTATCATGTGGATCTCATCACTCATAATTATAAACATTGATTGGGTTATTTAATTACTTTTAATTGGGATTGAGATGGGGTTTACCATTCTCAATGTTTAACAACCACCATGATAGTTAAATAAAATTTATTCCTTTGTTGTAGGAAAAAATTGGCTTTTCGCAAAACATATTAACCATACAGCCTCCACCAGCCATATTTGCATGTAGTGATAGCCTTATTCTCTTCATTACTCTTTTGTGTTACATTGCCAGCATATTCCATGTGCTGACCCGTTTTCGGGCTGCAACGTATTATGTTGCAGACTTTTCAAACGACGAGTAAGGTGCCTTAGGTCGTGGTCTTTCACTCAGTGATGTCGTTGGAGTTGATGGACTCACTTTATCTTCCAAGCCTTCCCCTGTTAATGTTTTAGATGGCCTTAAGCCATATTATTTTGTAATAAGTTCTCTTTTGAGACATTCGATGTAATAAGTGTGTGATTGCTACTCTGTTATAAATCCTTCAAGTACTGTGCGTGTTAGCATTACCGATCCAGTGATGACACTGATGCACAGAGATCAGACTGTTTGAGGTCTGGTCGCTACAAGATGGTATCAGATCACACGCTGACTGTAGGACACGACCACTAAGCTAAAGCCCTAGATCACTACTCTCTTCTCATTTCTGACTCCTCTCCATTTTATACTCTTTAGGATGGCGGATGCAAGGATCAAGTTCACGCAACCGGATGAAGACTCCCCTTTTGGACGTCACTTGAAGGAAGTCACTAGATACCTGAACATTGGAATACCAAGCTTCACAGGGACTTACAATGCCACTTTACCAGAAGAGGAGACTGGATGATTCAAGTTCAAGTTCCATGAAGGACATTTACGCCAGTCACTGAGCCCATAGAGTTTTCCTTTGATGCACCAACCTGGAGTCTAGGAAAGAGTATGGCAGCCCACATTACCATGGGACGCATTGGAGAAGTTTACCACAATGATCTCAGGGATACAATCTACCAGATTTGTGGGCGCCGAGATGAGCAATGGGAGATGATCAGCACCAGGAAGGATAGATCGATTGCAGCTTTGATCCAGGAGTTAAACCAACACATTCGACGCCAGGAGAACCAGATGTGCGCAGGCATGACAGATTTGAAGAAGGCAATGACAAGGATCATGGAACTGGAGGAAGAACTCAAGGCTACTCGCGAGGATTATATGGAGGAAATCGTCGTACTAGTAGAGAAGAATGACGACCTGACAAGGAAGCTGGGAGTATTCATGGGAGACCCCGCGCCAGGAGGAGAAGACGGCGATTCCACTTGCCCGGAGAACTACATCATCATCGACGACACCGACTCGGATCCCGACGATAGCGATGATGACTATGTTGATGAAGCTGGAGCAGATATTATGGAGTCTTCCACCGATAAATTTTTCTAGTCGACCACCATATCAGTAGTAGTATTCCACCATGTATATAGTATAGTCCGAGCACTTTTGTACGATAGTTCTAGACCGATTTTATGCCCTTGCTTGATTGATTGAGTGATATGTTTGTGTTTGTCTCATGTGCATATGGGTAGTGTTTTCCCCCTAGACCTCATCCTACTATGTTTTCTCACATTTTCTAAACCCAGCAGATGCCTCCGAGACGCGACAATGGATTTGCTTTCCCACCGTAGCTCACTCAGTTGATCCAGCAGCAGAATGCATTGATGTAGATATTAGTCCAGAATCAAAACCAGGGGAACAACAACAACAACCCACCCCCACTAGTTGATCACTTAGCCCATTTTCTTAGGCTGAATCTGCCGGTGTTCTCCAGTAGCACCGAGCCGATTGTTGTAGATGATTGGCTCCACAAGATTGAAAGGGAGTTGATTACTGCAGGATGCACAGATGCGGAGAGAGTGCATTTTGCCGCACATCAGCTTGATGTACCCGCAGCATCATGGTGGGAGAATTTCATAGTCACTTACCCCATTGACACTATGACATGGGATCAGTTTTAGCAAGGTTTTCGCACTGCCCATGTATCAGCAGGAGCTATGGCCATGAAGAAGCGCGAGTTTTGCAACTTACGCCAAGGAGGACGCACCGTTGGCCAATATGTGGATGACTTTAGTAAGCTAGCACGTTATGCCCCAGATGACGTTGCTACAGACGCGGCTAAGAAGGAGAAGTTTCTGGAAGGACTGAATGATGAGCTGAGCATGCAGTTGATGGTGGAAAATTTCAATAACTACCAGGAGTTGGTAGATAGAGCTCTCATGATTGAAGGGAAGCAACAGCAGATTCACAACCGTAAGAGGAAGTATGGACAAGGGAAGTATAATTCTGGAGCTCATCAGAGGCCCCGTTTCACCCCGAACTCGGGAGGACTTGTCCATAATCATGGAGGTCACAATCACTCTGGAGGGAGTTCGCATAACCATAGTGGCGCCAAGAACAGGAATGGTAATGGAGGAAGCAACGAACAGAACCGTTCCAACCCGGCAACACCTGCCAAGAAAGATCTAAGCCACATTACTTGCTACAAGTGCCAGAAGACTGGACATTACGCCAATGAATGTCCTGAAGCTAAGAATGGAAACGGCAATGGAAGCTCTGGGAAGAAGCCCAACCCTTTCACCAGGGGACAAGTGAACCACGTTAGCGTGGAGGAGGTTGAAGCCCAACCTGATGCAGTAATAGGTAAGTTTTTGGTTAAGTCATTTACTGCAGTCGTACTTTTTGATACTGGTGCATCGCATTCATACATATCAAGGGGATTTGTGGATAAGTTTAAACTGCCAACCCAAGCCCTTAGGTCACCCATGTTAGTAACCTCGCCAGGAGCAGAGTATATGGCTAGCCTATGGTGTGATCGGTTACCATTAAGAATTGGTAACTACCTGTTTCCCTCAGACTTAATAGTATTGGAGTCACAAGGACTGGATGTGATATTAGGCATGGATTGGTTATCGAAGTATGGAGGGAACATTGACTGCGCCAGTAAGTCGATTTTGCTCACCACCCTAGAAGGAAGAAGGATAAAGTATGTATCCCGGCATATGCCGAATAGGACTCAAGTGAATTCCTTATCAGGCATTGTACGGGAGGAAGTACCAGTGGTGAAGGATTTTCTCGATGTATTTCCCGAAGAGTTGCCAGGCATGCCACCAGATAGAGACATTGAGTTTTTGATTGAGCTTTTGCCAGGCACAGGGCCAATATCTAAGAGACCGTACAGAATGTCCGTAAAGGATTTGGGGGAAATTAAGAAACAGATTAAGGAGTTACTGGATAAAGGTTATATTCGCCCAAGTTCGTCACCTTGGGGATCCCCAGTACTTCTAGTGGAAAAGAAGGATGGATCGTTAAGGATGGTTGTTGATTATCAAGGATTGAATGAGGTGACGAACAAGAACAAGTACCCACTGCCGATGATCAATGATTTGTTTGACCAGCTGCAAGGAGCTAAGGTGTTTTCCAAGATCGATCTGCGATCAGGTTACCACCAGTTGAAGATTCGAGAGCAGGATATACCTAAGACAGCTTTTACCATGAGGTACAGGCTATATGAGTATACCGTTATGTCGTTTGGCCTGACTAACGCACCTGCCTATTTTATGAACATGATGAACAAGGTGTTTATGGAGTTTTTGGATAAGTTCGTTGTGGTGTTCATCGATGATATTCTGGTCTACTCGAAGAATGAAGAAGAACATAGAGAGCATTTGCGTTTGGTACTTGGGAAGCTCAGAGAACATCAGCTATACGCCAAGTTCAACAAGTGTGAGTTTTGGTTGAAGGAAGTTGGATTCCTTGGACATGTTATATCCGGAGAAGGAATAGCAGTAGACCCCACCAAAGTTGTCACTGTGACAAATTGGGAGTCACCCACGTCAGTTGGAGAGATTCAGAGTTTTCTTGGACTCGCAGGATACTACCGGAGGTTCATTGAAAATTTCTCAAAGATTGCGAAGCCCATGACGGAGTTGTTGAAGAAGGACACCAAGTTCAAATGGACTGAGGAATGTGAGGCCAGTTTTCAGGAGTTGAAGAAACGCTTGGTTAATGACCAGTGTTGATTCTGCCAGATCAACGCAAGGATTACGAAGTGTATTGTGACGCTTCTCGTCGAGGACTTGGAGCCGTACTTATGCAGGAGGGAAGAGTTGTTTCATATGCCTCACGACAGCTTAAACCCCATGAGTTAAATTATGCTATGCATGATTTGGAGTTAGCAGCCGTAGTGCATGCATTGAAGACTTGGAGACATTTTCTCATCGAAAACCATTGTGAGGTATACACGGATCACAAGAGTTTGAAGTATATCTTCACGCAGAAGGAGTTGAATCTCAGGCAGAGGAGATGGTTAGAACTCATTAAGGATTATGATATGAGGTTGCATTATCATCCAGGAAAGGTTAACATAGTAGCCGATGCGTTGAGCCGCAAAAGTCATGTCAATACACTCATGACCGGGGAATTACCCAAGGAGTTGGCAGATGACCTTCGCGAGCTATGTTTGGAAATTGTTCCGAGAGGTTATGTAGCAGCTTTGGAGATTCAATCTACTTTGATGGATAAGATCATAGAAGCTCAGAATAAGGACAAGGAGATAGCCAAGATTAAGGAAAGAATGAGCAAAGGAAAGGCCAAAGGATTTCGTGAGGATGAGCACGATACCTTATGGTTTGAGGACTGCTTATATGTGCCAAATGATCAGGAGATCAGGAAGCTGATTTTGCAGGAGGCCCATGATTCACCATATTCGATTCACCCAGGAAATACCAAGATGTATCTGGATTTGAAAGATAGTTTCTGGTGGACCAGAATGAAGAAGGATATTGTGGAGTATGTAGCAGTTTGTGATGTATGTCAGAGAGTGAAGGCAGAACATCAGAAGCCAGCTGGATTGCTACAGCCATTGCCGATACCCGAATGGAAGTGGGATAAACTAGGCATGGACTTTATCACGGGATTACCCAGGAGTCGTTTAGGATATGACTCGATATGGGTTGTAGTTGATCGTTTGACGAAGGTAGCTCATTTCATCCCAGTGAAGACCACTTACACCAGTGCTAAGTTGGCAAAGATATACATGACCAGGATCGTATGTCTGCATGGAGTTCCGAGGAACATTGTATCAGATAGAGGAACCCAGTTTACCTCAAAGTTTTGGAATCAGTTGCATGAAACTTTGGGAACCAGGCTAGAGTTCAGCACAGCTTTTCACCCGCAGACAGATGGACAAACTGAGAGAGTCAACCAGATTCTAGAGGACATGTTGAGAGCTTGTGCGCTAGACTATGGGTCTAGTTGGGACGATAATTTGCCGTATGCAGAGTTCTCATACAACAACAGCTATCAAGCCAGTTTGAAGATGGCCCCTTTCGAAGCATTGTACGGAAGGAGGCAGGACACCGTTGTTGTGGGATGAAGTTGGAGACCGTCAGTTGTTTGGACCATATTTGATTAAAGAGTCTGAAGAGAAGGTTAAGATGATATGCGATAGACTCAAGGTAGCCCAGTCCAGGCAGAAGAGTTATGCGGATTCTAAACGCAAGGAGACAGTTTACGAAGTTGGAGACAGAGTGTATCTTCGTGTATCACCACTTCGAGGAGTGAAGCGTTTTGGAGTTAAGGGGAAGTTAGCACCACGTTTTGTGGGACCTACAAGGTTTTGGAACGTATGGGAGAAGTTGCTTACAAGTTGGAATTGCAAGAAGGATTGTCAGGAGTTCACGATGTGTTCCACGTTTCTCAGTTGAAGAAGTGCCACACAGAGATGGCTGATATCCCTCTGAGAGATACAGTACCACTGGAAGCGATACAGTTGGATAGTGATTTGACATATGAGGAGAAACCAGTCAAGATACTCGAGTTTGCCAGCCGATTTACCCGCATCAAAGTAATCAAGTTCTGCAAAGTTCAGTGGAGCCACCATACCGAAGATGAAGCCACCTGGGAACGAGAGGAAGACCTACGGAAGGATCATCCTCACCTATTTTCTAGCCAACCCGAATCTCGAGGGCGAGATTCATCTTAAGGGGTATAGGTTTGTAACATCCCAATTTTCCAATTTGGAATGTTATGCATTAGATCATCATTGCATATCATATTTATTGCATTTTGGTTTGATCCTAGAAATTCTATGCAACTCAAGGACCCATGGAGAGAGTTGGGGATTTCGTTATTTTCATATTTGAGTTTTCTCAAATTTTGAAAAGAGGATCGTTTGATTTTAATTATTTTCTCTTCAAATATTTCTTTTACATGAAAATAAAAGAGAGGGGATAAAATGACTTCCCCAAAATAAAAAATATTGGAGATTTAATATTAAAATCAAATAAGTTTTTGTTCGGAGTTTTGTCGCTATTTTATTTGAATTAGGAAAAATATGCTTTTTCAAAATTCCAATTAGAGTCCCAAATAAATGTTCACCTTGTCCGGCTTATTTTTAGAGGACGGGGAAAATTTATTTCAGGATTTTTGGAGTCCGTTTAGTATTTCTTTTCTTTCTTTTTCTGCACGTCTGAATTATTAAAAAAAAAAAGAAACCGACTCCGGGCCGTACCCTTGTGGGACTCCACCCGGGGGGGCTTTATAAGCCGCAGCCCCGAGCCGCCCAAGGCCCAACCGCCGCCGCCAGCCCACCCGCGCCCCGACACCC
>NC_057808.1:246967299-246976888 GCF_018294505.1 Triticum aestivum | reverse complement strand
CGCCGCCGCCGCGGCACCGCGCCGCACTCGCCGCCGCACCGCCGCCGCCGCCGTCTCGCCCGAGGTAGCTGCCACCGCCTCGGTTTTCGCGAGAAAACCGATCGGTTTTTTTTCAAAAACCCTAGATTCGTTTTTTAGATCCGGTTCGGTTTATTTTTTTCGGTTTAGTTATTTAGCGGACGTTCGTCCGTACGTTCGTTTTAACGAACGGTTTTCCCCTGTTAGCCGCAGATAACGAATGTTCGTTCGTTAGTCTATTCGTCAGTTTTTCTTTTTCTCGGATTTTCCGCGATTATTTTCGATCGTGATTTGTGATCCGATTTTTGTTTTAGTTTAACTTTTCGCTCGTTTATCGGAATCAGGCGATTGAAGCGCCTAGAGTTTCGTCTCGAAACCCTCTTTCTGTTTAACCAACTTAAACAAGTTTTTGCTATTGTAAAAGTTGACTTTAGTCCAGATTAGTAAGCGAAGCTTGTTTCTTTCGCAGTTTGAGTTTTGTTGTTTCGTTTGATTTGATTCTTTTTGCAAACCGGAGTTCTTAAGTTGAACTTTCTGTTTAGATCTCTTATTTGAGTTTTACCCATGCGTTGTTGCTTGATTGCTTATTGTATGCTTGTTTGTTTGCGATAGAGTACCCAGAGTGTGAAAGCGTGCTACTACGAGTCTCTAGGTTTCGCGGATCATCAGCAAGGCAAGTAACACTTTGATCATACCTTTTTACTACCCAATTTTATTGCATTAGATCAACCCACAAACAATTGCATGGTTAGGATCTAATTTAAATTGTGGGTTTGGGAAGTAGATGAGATAGTACCTATTCACCTGTTTATTATCAAACCTATGGGAGTTACTTCTACGTTGCTTATATTGCTATGTTATGCTCGTAGACGTGGTTTGGGTTTGAGAGTATTCATGACAGATGTGAGTATTGTTAATTATTGGTTAACTTAAGGTGGCAACTTTAATACACATCTGGGTGGATTGAGGCACCTGGGGAACCCAGTGATTGCCTGTAGTTTTTGGAAATCCCGGGGTACCGTGTGATTCTCCTATGGACTGCCACCCAGGCTCAAAGGGATCATGAGATTATTCATGCTAGAAACTTCCGTGTGCAGCCACAAGCCATTATGGGCTCTGGCATAGTTGAGTATGTTGTGTGACCTCTTTCAGTGGTAGGCTAGCAGATGTAGGGGATGTAGGTGGTACTGTCTACCCAGAGTAAAGAGTTAACGCTTCTGAAAGACTGTGTCTCGGTCATCCGTTTCTCAAACACCATGTAGTGCACGAAATCCAATGGAGGAGATCGAGTCTTGTGGGGAAAAGTGTGCAAACCTCTGCAGAGTGTACAAACTAATCATGGTTAGTCGTGTCCCCGGTTATGGACATCTTGAGTATCTGGTTCTTGGATTATCATGTGGATCTCATCACTCTTAATTATAAACATTGATTGGGTTATTTAATTACTTTTAATTGGGATTAAGATGGGGTTTACTATTCTCAATGTTTAACAACCACCATGATAGTTAAATAAAATTTATTCCTTTGTTGTAGGGAAAAATTGGCTTTTCGCAAAACATATTAACCATACAGCCTCCACCAGCCATATTTGCATGTAGTGATAGCCTTATTCTGTTCATTACTCTTTTGTGTTACATTGCTAGCATATTCCATGTGCTGACCCATTTTCGGGCTGCAACGTATTATGTTGCAGACTTTTCAGACGACGAGTAAGGTGCCTTAGGTCGTGGTCTTTCACTCAGTGATGCCGTTGGAGTTGATGGACTCACTTTATCTTCCAAGCCTTCCGCTGTTAACGTTTTAGATGGCCTTAAGCCATATTATTTTGTAATAAGTTCTCTTTTGAGACATTCGATGTAATAAGTGTGTGATTGCTACTCTGTTATAAATCCTTCAAGTTCTGTGCGTGTCAGCATTACCGATCCAGGGATGACATTGATGCACAGAGATCAGACTGTTTGAGGTCTGGTCGCTACAATCTCGTTACTGGCAAGTCTCTTTACTCGTTCCGTAATGCACCATTCCGTAACTAACTCATTAGTCACATTGCTTGCAAGGCTTATAGTGATGTGCATTACCGAGAGGGCCTAGAGATACCTCTCCGATACTCGGAGTGACAAATCCTAATCTCGATCTATGCCAACCCAACAAACACCTTCGGAGATACCTATAGAGCATCTTTATAATCACCCAGTTATGTTGTGACATTTGATAGCACACAAGACATTCCTCCGGTATCCGGGAGTTGTATAATCTCATAGTCAAAGGAATATGTATATGACATGAAGAAAGCTATAGCAATAAAACTGAACGATCATTAAGCTAAGCTAACGAATGGGCCTTGTCCATCACATCATTGTCCTAATGATGTGATCACGTTCATCAAATGACAACACACATGTCTATGGTTAGGAAACTTAACCATCTTTAATTAATGAGCTAGTCTAGTAGAGGCTTACTAGGGACACGATGTTTTGTCTATGTATCCACACATGTATCAAGTTTCCGGTTAATACAATTCTAGCATGAATAAAAAACATTTATCATGATATAAGGAAATATAAAGTAACAACTTTATTATTGCCTCCAGGGCATATTTCTTTCAAGAGGAGCATGCCGCGAGCGGGCGAGGGGTGACCGGTGAGCAGCATCACCCGCTACTGGGAAGGACACCGTCATGCTGCGACGTGGTTGGCAATGCTGCCGGTGATGTTGCAAAGCAGTGCTGCCAACGACCAGCGATACTGCTGGAAATGATAGTCCACGAGTTGCGGGCTGGCGAGATGCTGCATTTGTGTGATGCTGGAAGAAGCGAAGTAACATGCAGTCCATCTGATGTGTTGCCAATTGGACGCCCGACGAGCCTCTGGCAACGGGAATCATTGAAGCTTTGTGGGGAATGTCGGTTGTGATGCAAGGGACCATGAGAGCTTCAGGCGACACTGCAATGTCGGCAACGACAAATGCTATGAACGGGCTACAGGGTGCAAAGCGACGGTCAACGTTGTGACAATGGTGGCGGCTGCCTGCTAGCATGGATGTGTGATTGTGCAAGTCGACCATCAACGTTGTGACGGGAGGGGACGACAAGGGGTGTTGCGTGTGCAAGCTACAAGAGAATGGAACACGATCAGAGGGTCACACACCGCCTTATCGAATGGCTGTAGAGGCGGTTTATATTTTCGCCATTATAGTCGGTTGGCGCGTAGCAATGGCCATACTTAATCGCCAATTGGTCCATGCCAAGATGTTACTTACATGTCATTAAATTAAGAAGGAAAATACATTTTTCACATATTTCGGGCTGGGCCGGGCCTGGCCAGGCTTTGACATTTTTAGATCAGGCTTGTCCAGGCCAGGAATTATCATCAGGCGTAGCCCAAACAAGGCATTTTCTTTTCGCGAATACGCAAAGCTTGCGTATCATTCCATTCATAGAAGAAGTAGAATGAGTACAGAGGGGTACAACACATGACACAAACGCATGCAGGCGTGAACATGTTGCCCAGAGCAGGGAGACAAGGGATGCTCGGCCCAAACACAAGAAAACATCATAGCTAAACCAACCAAACTCGACATCATCCGAGCCAAGACCAGAGACACCGCGAGCGAGCAAGATAATGCCTTCAAGAAGGAGAACGACGCCGAGGCTACGTCACTATCCGGTCCGGGAGACCCGGACCTAGGGTTTCCCCTGAGCTCGAAGAGGGGCGCAACTAAAGAAGGTTGTGACGCCCAGATAATTAAGATACAGTAATCCTCTGTTAATAGTGCCACGTCACCACTCTTACTATTGCTAATCCTTGGTTGATCCAAATCGCAATCCCAATTCAAGTTCAAACTAAAGTCCAAAATTCAAATTTCTCAAACATGCAAACTAAAATGTTCAAAGGGTGGAAAATAATCCTTGGATATTTGTCATGTTGGAACCAACCTCTTTTGAATTCCCAAAATGCCCCTGGGAATTAATTTTTTTGGTCCAGGAGCAGTTAAATTGACCTTTTCAATTTCAAAAAAATAGTTGAACACTCCCAAATGCTTTGAAACTTTTTGTACTAACCCAGGTTATTGCCCTGTAGTTTGGTGCCAAGTTCTATATTAAAACAAAACTCCTTTAGTAGCTCAAATAAAATGCAAAGTAGTAAAGAAATAAATAAAACACTAAAATAAAAAGGTAAAAGGCCTATTCTACTGGGCACTATGGCCCGTCTAGCAAACAGGCCGGCCCAGGCTACTGCCTCCCCCGCTCCCTGTTCATGGGGGGATCGTGGGCATGACCGATGCCCGCCACGGCACCGATCGACGCCGTGGCGGCCATCCGCCGGCGAACCCCCGCCTACAAATAGGGTCAGCGTCCCTCCACTGACGAACCCTAATCCCCACTTCCCCCTTGCGCCCCAACCCCTCGAGCTCGAGCTCGAGCCCGCCCGAGGACGCCCGGAGCGGCGTCGCCGTTGGTCCTCGCCTTCCCGTCGCCTCGTCGTCCCCTACGTCCACTACGACCATCGGCTGGTGCTGGGCTTCGCTACATCGACGCCGTCAACACGTCTTCCTCTGCCACGGACACCGCACACTCGTCGTTGATTCGCTCCACCACGAGTCCCTCCGGCATCACCGAGCAGCTCCTCGTCAACGATGTGAGCAGACGCCCGGAACCCTCTGTTTCCCCATTGAATTTGTGCCATAGCCTAGCTTCCTGTCACGTCCGAAGCTCAACGTCACCATTGCCGTAGATGCCGCCACTACTACTACTCTGTAGCCCCTGCTAGTTGCCGCTACTGTTGCTTTTGGCTACTGCTGTCGCCCGAGCCTCTCGCCGCGAGTCCCTGTCTACTACGCCGCCACCGCCTGCGCCGCGCCACTCCCGACCGCGCCCTCTGCTACTGCAGCCGCTCACACGCGCGCCCCTGCCCGCCTGCGCTAGCTGCCGACCGCGCTCGTCGCCCGTTGCTGCGGCTGCGCTGCTTCTCACTACCGCCGCTGCTGGCTGGAGCCACCGACGCCGTTGCCTCCGGCTGCAGCCAATGCCCCGCGCCTGCTCTGCCGCTCGGGCCGCGCCCCTGCACCACCTCCGCCACTCGCCCGGTGCACCTGCCCGCGCGCGCTGCCTTGCAACTGCCGCACCGGACGCCCGACTTCAACCGCGGCCGCCCCCTGCTAGCGTCGCCCCCGCGTTGCTTCGCCGGCCGGTGCCTCCCGCAGCGACCCGCTCTGCTGCTGCTGTAGTTGCCGCCGACGCTCGCGGCCCATGCTCTGCCTACTGTCGCTCCTCGCGTAGCTGCTGCTCTGCAGCCGCACGCCGCCCCAACGCCCTCGGCTGCGGCCACTCGCCGCTGACCGCGCGCCCGTCAGGGTTGCTACTGCCATGCTGCGCTTCGCTCGTGCTAGCCCGCGTAGAGCTGCCTGCTGCTATGCTGCGCTGCTACAGTAACATTCAGTTACTGTAGCAGTAGCTAGCTTTTCTGATATTACACTGGCTAGCCCTCTAAACAGCCCCTAAACAGATACAATACAAGTCCTAACATGGGTAAGAATTATATGAATGGAAAGTAGACGTAACAAGCTTCATTTTGTTCCATTGGACCTGCTCCAGATAACGCGTGGATTAATTCCTACGAAAATCAGAAAGTTCAATGTTCTGTTAATAGGAAAACTGAAAAACAGCTTTATTTTCATAGCTACTTTAGAGCTGTTGATGATCAAGCAGATGAACTCTAACAGAGATGAAAGTGCTACTATCTTGTATATCACAGAAAAGTACTCAAAATTGATATAAGGCACTAACTCATAGGATGTACATAACAATAGTTGTAGCCTTTTGAAAACAGCTAAAGATGTTTAAAACTGACGAATTCTCAGACTTAGCAGAATTTCAAGGATTTTCATAATATTGTTTAAATCTTTGGAAAATCGTAGAAAATAATCCGTAACTCGGATGAAAAAGTTTTATACATGAAAGTTGCTCAGAACGACGAGACAAACCCGAATACGCTCTCCATTCATCTATCACATGCCCCTAGCATAGCGAACATGGAACCATCCCCCTCCATTTCATCTGTCCGAAAATGCCCAACTCCGGGAAAACTTCCCGGATGTTTTTCCCTTTCGCCGGTATCGCGTAGTACTGCGTTAGAACACGCTAGTGCTGCTTATTGTCATGTCATGCATCTGTGTGCCTTATATTTACTGTTTCTTCCCCCTCTTTCTCTCCGGTAGACCCCGAGACCGCTGCTGATACCACTGTGATCGACTACGTCGCGACGACCCTTCTTCCCTTTCAGCGGAGCTTCCAGGCAAGCCCCCCCTTTGATCATCCCGATATCGCCCATTCCATTCTCTCATGCTTGCATTAGATTTTGCTACCGTTATTGATTGCTCCTATTCTGATGCATAGCCTGCTTTTGTATCTGCTATTGTTACCTACCTGCTTATCCTAAACTGCTTAGTATAGGTTGGTTAGTGATCCATCAGTGACCCCCACCTTGTCCTTGTTGCCCTTGCTTCATCTTCGACGACTCGATCAACGTGATCGATGACCAGAGCCTGACACCTCACATCACATCACGCCCCTTTAGTTGCTCGACTCTGCAGAGCTATTATCGAGTGCCGAGGGTGATCCCTCATAACGCACTCCTGATGATAATTCTGCAGTGTAGCTATTCGGTCGTGGTCAATGGGGGTGGTTCCTCTTTCACCATTCCCGATACGGCTCTGTCGTGCAACACCTCAAGTGTGAACCTTGAGGGTGGATCCTCTTACGTTCACCTTGATGATTACATCGAGTGGAATCCTCCGTGGGTGATTCCTCGGGTTTACCCATTGATGTTTGGACACACGGTTACCTTGACTTTACTTGAGACCATTGTTGAAGTCGGGTCGGCCCTGAGGGGTACCCGCGAGTTGATGTGAAAGTCGGGCGGGCCCGTGGAGCACCCGCGAGATTTCTACGTGGCACGGCCGGGCAGTCTGGGCCCTTGCCATAAGTCCATGAGACGGGGCGACGGGGTCACATTATCGTGAGTCTCTGCTCGTCTCCGCGAGCCCCCAATGCACTAACAGGTTTGGGTATTTGTTCTGAGTTGGCCTTTGGCCTTTACGCACTAACCACCACGGGAGAATAGTTATGGGCCTCGACGTCGTGGTATCAGCCGAAGCTTTGTCAGATGTCCAGTTCAGCATTGTGGCACGGTCGGATCCTGCCATCCACTACACAGGTGGTGCTGGTATCCACCCTGCACACAACGATCCGGAGTGCAACGGGCGATGGGCCAGACCCTGGAGTGCTTAAGATGTAGACCAGCGGGGACCTCTCTGCTGAGCCTAGGTAGGGCTGCGACGTGTTGATCTTCCGAGGCCGGGCATTGACCCCAGAAAGGTGTGTCCGGCCAGAGTGATCGAGCGTGTTGGGTAACGTGGTGCACCCCTGCAGGGAAGATATATATTCGAATATCGTGTCCACGGTAATGGACGTTCAGACTTGTATCCGGATCTTATATAACTAGAAATGGATACTTGAGATATGTGGCCCCGAGATTGCTTTCTCGCAGGGAGTCGAGGAAGGATCTCTGGGCGTTAATGTTACAACATGCTTGTTAATTAATATACTATTCCGTACTCTTCTACATGCTCCAAGACGCTTTGAGCTGCTTGAAGATGCTAGTCTTTGATAGGCTAGGCCTTCCCCTCTATTCTGGCATTCTGCAGTTCAGTCCACAGATACAACCCTTCCATTTGATACCAATGCATACTTAGTATAGATCTGATGCTTGCGAGTACTTTGGATGAGTACTCACGGTTGCTTTGCTACCCCTTTTCCCCTTCTTCCTTCTTTTCGGTTGTCGCAACCAGATGGTGGATCCTTGGAGCCAGATTGTCGGGTGGTAGGTGCGACATATGCCAACGGGTGGCTTATCATGGTGGGAGCCAGTAAGACGTCGCCGGTGCCTGGAAAGGGGATGAGGCGAAGACATGCACGCCGGCGAATCTTACCCAGGTTCGGGGCTCTCCGTGGAGATAACACCCCTAGTCCTGCTCTGCGGAGTCTCCGCATGATTACTAGATCAGAAAGAGTAGCTACAAATGCTCCTAGAGCTGTCGGGATCAAGGGAGAAGAAGAGCAAGGCTAGCTCTCACCTCCCTCTCCATATGGTGTGTGTGTAACTCTAAGAAGCCAACCCTTTGCATGGGTGCCCCGGGGGGTTTATATAGGCCTACCCCCGGGGGTACAACTGTAATCCGGCTGGGCGCGGGTCCCAGTCGTCAGTGTCTGCGCTCG
Organism: Triticum aestivum; assembly: GCF_018294505.1. NCBI lineage: Eukaryota > Viridiplantae > Streptophyta > Magnoliopsida > Poales > Poaceae > Triticum > Triticum aestivum. The sequence continues at coordinate 246,968,595 of NC_057808.1, read as the reverse complement.
CCGGTTCTCTGCCGGCCGTTGGGGCCCGCCGACTAGTGGGTCCCGCCGGCTGCCGGCCCCTTGGTCGATAGGCCGGCCCCACCGCCTAGGGGTCTTGTCGGCGGCTGTTTACTGTAGCCTCGCCTCTGATGACGAGGGCTTCGTCGAGGTAAGCGTGGCTACAGTGTGCCGCCTCGAGGACTCTCACTGTAGCCTTACCTCGTCTTGTCTCCTTAATGTGGCACATGTTTCGAGGGAGGGGAGTAGCCGGCTTCTGGGGGCCGGCTACGCCCCTGGCCGACTAGGGGAGGCCGGGCCGCCTTCGTGCCTCTCTCTGGCTGAAGGGGCCCGCCGCCCATGGGCCGTACTGGCGTCTGTCGTGGATGACGTTGAGGCCAACATGGCTACAGGGCCGAGCTGGACGGGAGATGGCCGACCCGTACGGCGTCCTGTGGCCATGCCTGCCTCGGGATTCGGGGGTAGTGGGCCGCACTATAGCCACGCCCCGTCTTGTCACCGTTATGTGGGCGTAGTTCTGGTGGGTGCGGTCTTGGCCGGCTTCTTGGAGTCGGCGCTCTTCATGGCCGGCTCTGGGGAGTCGGCGCTCTCTATGGCCGGCTTCCTGGAGTCGGCCATCTCGTAGTTATCTTGGGGGAGGTTGCTGAGGCTGGGTTGCCCTCTGAGAGTCGGCTTCAGGGGTAGCCGACCGGGGGAAGGCGGCCCAATGCTTTGAATGCTTGAAGGCTCAAATGGCCTGATAATTTTTTAAGAGCCAGGGGCAGTCGGTTAGGCTACCCGTGGTCATTTACTCCGACACAGATGCCACCGCCAACGGATGCTACTACGTGGAGACCGACGACGACCAGGAATAGTTAGGAGGTCCCAGGCAGGAGGCCTTGCCTCTTCGATCGTTGATGTTTGTGTTAGCCTTCTTAAGGCAAACTTGTCTAACTTATGTCTGTACTCAGATATTGTTGCTTCCGCTGACTCTTGTGTATCGAGCTTGTATTCAAGCCCTCGAGGCCCCTGGCTTGTAATATGAAGCTTGTATTATTTTGATTTGTGTCTAGAGTTGTGTTGTGATATCTTCTCGTGAGTCCCTAATCTTGATCGTACACATTTGCGTGTATGATTAGTGTACGGTCGAATCGGGGGCGTCACAAAGGCCTTGGCAGCGCCTCCACGGAGGAAAACGACACCCGCGGGCGCCGTCGCTGCCAGCACCGGCGAGCCGAGCAGGGATCTCTCCCTGGCCTGAAGCTGAGCGATCCCATAGCCGCCGAATATGGAATCGTAGATGGGGGAGCCAACGCTGAT
>NC_057808.1:246952977-246967066 GCF_018294505.1 Triticum aestivum | reverse complement strand
ACTTGCCGTCGGAGGGTGGCACCACCACCGCACCCAGGAGCACCGGAGCTGGCAAAAGAAGGGGGCTTTGAGGCGTACATGGTAGGGCAGGCGACGAGGCGAACCACGCGGGGGTCTTGCCACGATGGCTTTCAGCGACGCCGGCAAGCAAGGGCTGGAAGCACGCAGGCCGAGCTGCCGTGGCCTTGACCGTCGAGATTTCGGCAGGCTAGGTAAGCTGGAAGGGGCGCAACTACCCAGCCTCCGGGCCGGAGCATCCCGGTGGAGGACGCCGGCGGCAAAGGGCACCGGAGAGACGCGGGCTTGTAGCCGTCGGGGCCGGAACAACACCAGCAAAAACCCGTCGCGAAGGGCCCCGAGTCAGCCCCAACCGCGTACATGTAACACCCCGGATGTAACTTTCCATATTTGTAACTCCAACTCTTGCCATTTCCAGCTATGTGTTATGTTATTCCCTTCGTGGTCGGGTTTTGTTTTCTGTTTTGCATTTTGTTCATGTCATGCATCTCATATCATGTCATCATGTGCATTGCATTTGCATACGTGTTCGTCTCATGCATCCGAGCATTTTCCCCGTTGTCCGTTTTGCAATCCGGCACTCCCATCTCCTCCGGCGCACCCCTCTTGTTTCTTTTCGTGAGCGGGTGTTGAACGTTCTCGGAATGGACCGAGGCTTGTCAAGTGGCCTTGGTATACCACCGGTAGACCACCGGTCAAGTTTCGTTCCATTTGGAGATCGTTTGGTACTCCAACGGTTAACCGGGTAACCGCAAAGTCCGTTTGTGTGTTGCAGCAAAACCCCTCTCTAAACAGCCCAAAACCCCTCTAAGTCACTTCCATGCTCTAGGTCGTTCGATCACGATCGTGTGGGCAAAAACCGCACTCCATTTGGAGTCTCCTAGCTCCCTCTACCTATAAATATGTGTCTCTCCCGAATCCTCATGCAGTCCAAAACCCTAACCCTCTAGGAATTAGTCGTGGAGCCATCGCCGCTAGGAAGCTTGAAGGGGTTAACGGGACAAGGAACACGAGGGTTTATACTGGTTCGGCCCCTTACGGTGAAGGTAAAAGCCTACGTCCAGTTGAGGTGGTATTGATTAGGGTTTCGATGACCAGGGAGCTTAATGCTATGCCCGGCTCTCGATGAGATCTTTCTTTCCTGTCCCTAAACCGCTGCCGGGTTGTCCCTTTATATAGAGAGGTTGACGCCCAGCGGCTCTCAGAGTCCCAGCCGGCTCATAAGAGTTTCCGGCTCGGACTCTCAACTATTCTTGCCTTACACTACAAGTTCTACCATAATGATGGTTGTAACTACGGGCCTTAAGCCATATCCGGGTCTTAAGCCCATCTTTGGCCCACCGTCTTCAAGCTTGTCGCCGGGCTTCTGGCGATGACCATTATGAGTAACCCGGCCCCTTCTGGCGGGTGACTCTAAGGTCTATATCCTCAACATTAGGCCCCAGATTGATTTGAGCCGGCTCATGTCAATCTTCAACGCTTTCGACAGAAAATCTCCGGCTTACAATTATGTGAAGGCCATAACCCGGCGTGATGTCATCCTCTGGACTCCGGGTAATCCGCCGTGACGTTATCTTCCATTAAGTCCATTTTTTATTCCACCAGATCCGCAACGGGTCTTATCTTTACTGCCATCCCGAAAATCGAGGCGCCTCTCGGGCGAGATAACCGCGTCGTGGCCTCCTCGTTTCTCGCGCCCACTTATGAGACTGGCCTTATAAATAGCCCGACCCTCGGGTCTTTCTCATTCTCCCTCTTCCGTCGTCTCCTTCCTCTCACTGCTCCCGTGCTGCTCGAGCTCCGCCACTGCCGCCGCAACAGAGCTCCGCGTCCTCGTCGTCCTTGGCCGCTGCATCACCCTGAACCGTCCAGAGAACCGCGGCGGACCCCTGCATCCGTAAGTTCCTTCCTCCTCGTAGGATAGATCTGCGTTAAGCTCCTGCTGTTCTTCCCGTGTTCTTCGCCGTCGTTCGCGAGTTCTTGGTAGTTTTTATTTTTACTGCCTTTCTGATCGCTATCTGCATAGGACGGCCGCGGTAATGGTTTCACACCCATTCCAATGTTCATAGATCCCTTTCTACTGCATAGAAGTCCCTTTTGAACCTGCGAACTTTCTCCTGCGTCTGTTTTAGGTCTAGAAATTTTCTTTTTCAGCCGACCATTTTGATCCAAATTATTTACTGCAATGTGTGAAACCTGTTTTCACCACACTTAGTAAAAAAACTGCACTCGTTGAGTCATGGCGGTTTACATTTCCGGTTCAAAGAAACCACGCGCCGTAGAACCTTCCGGCTCAACGGAAGCCACGCGCCGTAAAATTTTCCGGCTCACTTACAACAAGGCTGTAGACGATTTGAATTACTCTCAAGCACACCGACGGCTTAGATAACCCGATGCACTTAGATATATGTCATTAGTCCCCTCCATAAGCCGCCACTTTAACATTGAACTGTAAATTTCCTCCGGCTTATAATTAAACCGGGCATGTTTCCTTTTATCATAGGCTTCCGACTTTCACCATGCCTCCCAAAGCTCCTAAAGCATCCATCACTTGCAATTGGATGAGATCCAATGTCACCGACGAGACCTTAGCGGATTTTGTAAAGTCGGGTTACCTGCCTAAGAAGGACGTCATGTCCTACCGTGCCCCTGACCCGTCAGAGGAGAGACCACAGCCAAAGGACGGGGAGGTAGTGATTTTTGCGGATCACATGAGCCGGGGCTTCGCACCGCCCGGCTCAAAGTTTTTTAGAGATGTGCTGAACTTCTTTGATCTGCAGCCACAAGACATAGGACCCAATTCTGTGTCCAATATATGCAACTTCCAAGTGTTCTGCGAAGTCTACCTTGGAGAAGAGCCTAGCTTGCTGCTCTTCAGAGAGCTTTTCTACCTGAACCGTCAGAACGAGTGCGCCAACGGGCCAAGCTTGGAACTTGGTGGCATCTCCATTCAGCGACGGAGAGACTGCCTTTTCCCTTACGCCGAGTCGCCAAGCCACCCAAAGGACTGGAACCAGACGTGGTTCTATTGCCAAGACATGTCGCTGGCTGACGAGAATCCGCTGCCCGGCTTTCGCCCCTCGCGTCTGGAAACAACACACCCTCTGTCAGACAAGCTGACTCAAGCGGAGCGCCAACCTCTGCTCCCCACTATTAACAAGATCAAGGCTCTCCTGGGCAATGGTCTCAATGGAATTGATCTGGTCAGGGTCTGGATCTCGTGGCGGGTGATCCCCTTGAGCCGCCGCCCCGGCTTAATGTGTGAGTACACAGACCGGAAAGATGACGCCCTGCGACACAGCCGCAACGATCTTCCTGAAGATGTTGCCGAGGACATGACCAAGGCTCTCTTGAACGAGAGCTTGGCAGATTGCGGGAGGACCGGCTTAAGCCCCTTCTGCAAGACCAACCCGGCCCCAGCGGTAAGCCGCTGACCTGAACATCTTATTTTCGCCTGTAGACAACTTTCATCCGAACCTTAAGAAATCGTCATTGTATTTTTCAGGCTGATGACAAATTCTGGAAGGTCAAATATGACCATGAGGCGGCCAAGAAGGCCAGGAAAGCGAAGAAAGCCGCCAAGAGAGCCGCTCCCCGCAAGAAGGGAAGTAGGCCTACTGCTTCAGAGCTGCTGCAACTAAGCGACAGCTCCGAGTCAGAGGTAACCCCTGAACCTGTAAGCTCTTGTTGTATTTGTTGTTTATTTTTTTCCACCTTATCAATACTGTTCTTCAACAGGATGACACCGGAGCAAGTAACCCGGTGGTTGAAGAGGTAATGTCACTTTCCTCCGACTCGGAGCCCTTGCCAAGGCTGAAAGTCCGAAGGGTAACCCGGAAAGTAAGATTTTCACATCCTTTAGCTTATCAAGATCCTCAATTTCTTTTGAAGCGACAGACTCATGAGAGCCGGCGGCACACCCGGACCAACAAGGACGCTGACCTCTCCTCCGGTTTACCTGACGCGTCGAGGAAATGCCGGACCGAGGTTATCTCACACTTGTACCATTTTCATCCTTTGGCGGGTGTTATACGTCAACCGCTGTACCATTTTCATCCTTTGGCGGGTGTTATACGTCAACCGCTCAATTCCTCCGATTCAAACTATCAGGAAACCTCACCCTCTTCTGGTGACTCGATGCAATCAAACCTGCCGGCCTTCAAGACCGTACCCGGGTAATGATAATCATCTCTTGTTGTGCTTATCTTTACTCATACTTTTGTACTAACCTTTTTGTCCTTTCAGTACCCGGGCAAAGAAGAACAAGCCGGTCGAAGAGCCGGACTTGCCTGAACCGGAGGTTGCAGCTCAAGAAACGTCAGTTGCCTCTGCCCCTTCAGCTCAAGAACCTCAAGAAGCTTCTGCTAACCCGGAGACCTCCAGCCTGGCTCACCCGGTCAATGACCCGGACGTGGTAATCACCCGGACGGAGTTTGTTGAGCCGGGGAGACCTACTGCGCTGGCCAAGTGCTCCGCCAAGGAGGAGTTGCTAGGGCGCCGCCGGGCTAATCTGGACCTCACCAACTACGACAATCTGAACATCGGAGAGATCGTCTCCGGCTATGTCAGTCAGGTGCACAAGAGCCGGGACTTAGAGATCGACATGGTGAATCAGATTCAACAGAAGTCTGAGGTATCACTCTTCTTGCTTTACTACATAATTATCTTTACCATGCTAGCCCCCAAGTCGACAACTTATGATTGAATATGTTGTAGACTTAAGTTCCGACTTACTCGCTTGAACCGGCAATTTGTAAATAGAAACGTTCGGTATGCATTAGCCCCCAAGTGCCAAGTGTCTTTGCTTGGAAAGTGCTTGGGACTTTAAAATTGCATAATAACTGTTCATCCTATAACCCGGAAATTATGCAGGCTGCTTGCAAGAAGTTTGAAGCTAACATCTCCGATCTGAAGACCCGCCTGAGGACGCAAGAAACTGAGACCCGGAAGGCCAATGCCAAATTTGTGTCCAGTATTGCTGCGCAAGAAAAGCTGAAGACGGACTTTGACGCTAAACGGAAAGCTTGGGCCGAAGAAAAGGCTACTCTGGTGAACCGGGCCGAACAGGCGGAGAAGGCTCTAACAGAGAAGACCGCCGAACTCTCCAGCTTAAAGCGCCAAGTGTCCCAGATGGTTGCCGCAATCTTCGGTAAGTCATTTCACCGGCTTTCATCAAGTTTATAATCTTTATATCTCATAACTCATCCTTGTCGGCGGCTTATCTTATTCTGTTAAACAGGTCCCAGAAGCGCCAACCTCAACCAAAGTGTGGTAACCAAGCTGAAGGCCGTGTACACCCTGGTGGAGCAACTCTACACCGGGTCACAGCGTGCTTTGGCTGTGGTGGCCCTATCCAATGAGGTGCCGACTCACCTGGCGGAAGTTCTTTGCCGGCTCGCCGTTCTTCCTCAACGTGTCCAAGAGCTGCGACGGGCCTCTGCAAGAGCCGGAGCCATAGCTGCTCTGAGCCGGGCCAAGGCGTTCCTTCCATAACTAGACCCGGCGGACATTGCCCTTGGCTATCCCAGCTTGAAGGAAGACGGCACCGCCTTCGACCAAAAGGACTTCGCAGCCTGCGTGAAGATTGTACGCCCGGTGGCCACTCTGATTGGAAATGACACGGATCTGACCAAGTACCAGCCGGGTTACAATGCAGAAAATTAGAGGATCCCCACTCCGCGTTATGAAGCCATCAGCTTAGTCCCGCCAGCTCGTAAGCACACCTTCGCCCCGGAGATTGACCCGGCCGGGTTAATTGACGAGGAAGCTCAATTTGAAGCTCTGAGCGGCATTGACTGGAAGACGTCAACTTTCCAGGTCTTGGGAACAGCCGAAGGAGAGGAGAGGGATGAGCCGGAGACTTCAACCCAGCAAGCATCGTGACTCTGTAGGCGGCTTATTAAACAATGCTTCACCCTTTTGGACTCGATGAGTCTTGTAATAGAGTAGGACCAACACTTTAACTTTGCCGTGCCATCGTGCACGCGTTGAATGCTGAAGTCCATTGAAGTTGCCTCCTTTATATTTCCCCGGGTCATAATCAATCATTCATTTTCCGTAAGCTCAAATAGTTGCCTTTAACTATCCTGCATAGAAAGACAAATCACAAGTCTCTAGGCGGCTTACCGCACTGAGAATCATAGTTTTAGACATATAACCCGGAATATAAATCAAAAAAGACTAGTCCTCAATTATGTCCTGGATATAGCCGTAATAACACACTTACCGGCCTGCAAGCACACTTCCGGCTTATATAACCCGGGTAATAAGGTTGGTACCTCAATTCCGGTTTACCAGTCTTAATAACACCGATTGTATTCGACTAGTACCATAAGTCAAAGTTAAGCCGGCAAAGTGAGACCCGCCGTGCATACTTGAAATAATCAGAAGAACTCGCTATAAATCAGAAAAACTTAGGGGCTTCCGGTTCGAATACGACCAGAGACCCGTCCCAAAGGGGTTATGCTAGGATTTGAATACGATCATATAGCCCCCAGTGGGTGTGGCGATGCCAATCAAGAGGGTACCGACAGCTATGTTCTCTTTGGTTCGAATACGACCCATGTTTGAACAGGAAGCCCCCAAATGACTTTACGAATTGTTTAACGACGCTGATTCGAATACGATCCACGTCGGTTCCCAAAGAGGTTAAACTATGATTCAAATATGATCAAAGAAAACTCCCCAATGAGCTCGGCACTTTGCCAATCAAATGGGTATCGACAGCTATGTTCTCTTTGGTTCGAATACGACCTATGTTTGAACAGGAAGCCCCCAAGTGACTATATTGTGTATGGCTAGATTCGAATACGATCATAAGCCGGATCCTCCTTCAAGTTATCACATGATCTTGTAATGAAAACAACACATTCATCTTTGGAGGAGGAAAAAAGGACAGAGGTCCTGTTTTATTGCTTATCATAATATATACATGGCTTAGAGAAATATGTACATTATGAGAGCCGGTGGCTCAAGTGTAGTAAGGTCGAAGCTGAGCTATATTCCACGGCCGACGGGTCTCTTCCTCCGACTTACGTGAATCTTTGTGCTCCCGAATGTCAATGAGGTAATATGACCCGTTGTGCAAATTCTTGCTGACAACAAAAGGCCCTTCCCAAGGCGGGGATAGCTTGTGCGCATCTGTTTGATCTTGGATGAGCCGGAGCACGAGATCGCCTTCCTGGAAGACCCGGGATTTAACCCGGCGACTATCATAATGGCGCAGGTATTGTTGGTAAATCGCTGAGCGAGCTACTGCCACATCACGCTGTTCGTCCAACAAGTCAAGAGCATCTTGGCGCGCCTGTTCATTATCCGCCTCAACATAAGCCGCCACGCGAGGCGAGTCATGACGGATGTCACTGGGGAGGACTGCTTCTGCCCCATAAACCATGAAGAAAGGCGTGAAACCTGTAGACCTGTTAGGAGTAGTGTTGATGCTCCATAACACGGAGGGCAACTCCTCCACCCAACAACCCGGCGTCCGTTGCAAAGGGACCAAAAGCCGGGGCTTGATGCCCTTCAGAATCTCCTGATTAGCCCTCTCAGCTTGACCATTGGATTGAAGATGAGCCACTGATGAAACATCAAGTCGGATATGCTCTCATTGACAAAACTCCTCCATGGCGCCTTTGGATAGATTGGTACCATTGTCAGTTATAATGCTGTGCGGAAAGCCAAAGCGAAAAATCACATTTTTCATAAATTGAACCGCCGTGGCTGCATCACACTTGCTAACTGGCTCCGCTTCAACCCACTTGGTAAATTTGTCAACTGCCACCAAGAGGTGGGTCTTCTTATCCTTGGACCTTTTAAAAGGCCCAACCATATCAAGCCCCCAGACCGCAAAGGGCCAAGTAATTGGGATCATCCTCAGCTCCTGAGCCGGCACATGAGCCCGTCGCGAGAACCTTTGGCAACCATCACATTTACTGACCAAGTCCTCTGCATCAGCATGAGCCGTCAGCCAATAAAAACCATGACGAAAAGCCTTGGCTACAAGAGACTTTGAGCCGGCGTGATGGCCACAATCCCCTTCATGAATCTCGCGCAAGATCTCTTGGCCTTCCTCAGGGGAGACACAACGCTGGAACGCTCCCGTAACACTGCGGCGATGCAACTCACCATTGATGACAACCATTGACTTAGACCGCCGGATTATTTGTCTGGCCAAAGTTTCATCCTCAGGCAAATCTTCCCGGGTCATGTAAGCCAAATAGGGCACTGTCCAGTCCGGTATGATGTGGAGAGCCGCCACCAGTCGTGCCTCCGGGTCAGGGACAGCCAAGTTTTCCTCTGTAGGCAACTTAACAGAAGGGTTATACAGGACGTCCAGAAAAGTATTAGGCGGCACCGGTTTTCGCTGAGAGCCCAGCCGGCTTAAAGCATCAGCCGCCTCGTTCTTCCTGCGATCGATGTGCTCTACTTGGTAACCCTGAAAGTGCCCAGCAATGGCATCAACTTCGCGGCGATAAGCCGCCATGAGAGGGTCCTTGGAGTCCCACTTTCCTGATACTTGTTGAGCCACCAAGTCTGAGTCGCCGAAGCACCTTACCCGGCTCAAGCTCATCTCCTTAGCCATCCGAAGACCGTGGAGCAAGGCCTCGTATTCAGCTGCATTGTTGGTGCAAGGAAACATCAATCGTAGCACATAATGAAACTTGTCACCTTTAGGGGAAGCCAATACGACTCCAGCCCCCGAGCCCTCCAATTGCCTGGACCCATCGAAGTGAATAGTCCAGTATGTGTTGTCCGGCTTTTGTTCGGGCACTTGTAACTCCGTCCAATCATTGATGAAATCCACCAAGGCCTGAGATTTAACAGCAGTGCGTGGCACGTATTTCAGACCATGAGGTCCGAGCTCTATAGCCCACTTAGCCACTCTCCCTGTGGCCTCTCTGTTTTGAATGATATCTCCAAGGGGGGCAGAACTGACCACAGTGATGGGGTGACCCTGGAAATAATGCTTAAGCTTCCGGCTTGCCATGAACACACCATAAACAAGCTTCTGCCAATGCGGATACCGCTGCTTGGACTCAATGAGTACCTCGCTGACATAATAAACCGGCCGCTGAACCGGATGCTCCTTACCCTCTTCCTTGCGCTCCACCACCACGGCCACACTGACGGCTCGTGTGTTAGCAGCCACATACAGCAATAAAGGCTCCTTGTCAACCGGAGCAGCAAGGACTGGGGGCTCTGCCAGCTGCCTCTTCAAATCCTCAAAAGCAGTATTAGCTGCATCATTCCAGACAAAGTCATAAGTTTTCTTCATCAACTGATATAATGGCATGGCCTTCTCACCCAAACGGCTTATAAACCGGCTCAAAGCAGCGATGCGACCCGCCAAGCGCTGGACGTCATTTATACATGCCGGCTTAGCCAGGGAGGTGATGGCCTTGATCTTCTCCGGGTTAGCTTCAATGCCTCTGTTAGAAACCAAGAAACCCAAGAGTTTGCCTGCAGGAACACCAAAAACACACTTGGCCGGGTTAAGCATCATCTTGTAGACCCGGAGATTATCAAAGGTTTCCCTCAGATCATCTATCAGGGTTTCCTCCTTCCTGGATTTAACCACAATATCATCCACATAAGCATGAACATTGCGCCCAATCTGGTTATGAAGACAGTTCTGCACGCAACGCTGATAAGTCGCCTGTGCGCTCTTGAGTCCAAAGGGCATGGACACATAGCAGAAGGCTCCAAAGGGAGTGATGAACGCCGTCTTCTCCTGGTCCTTAACTGCTATTTTAATCTGATGATATCCGGAATAAGCATCCAAGAAACTTAAGCGCTCACAACCTGCCGTAGCATCAATAATTTGATCAATACGGGGAAGGGCAAAAGGATCAGCCGGACACGCCTTGTTTAAGTCCGTGTAGTCCACACACATCCGCCAAGTGCCGTTCTTCTTGAGTACGAGCACCGGGTTAGCTAACCATTCTGGGTGAAAGACTTCAATGATAAACCCGGCCGCCAAGAGCCGGGCCACCTCTTCACCAATAGCTTTCCGCCTCTCTTCATTAAACCGCCGAAGGAACTGCCTGACCGGCTTAAATTTTGGATCAACATTGAGAGTGTGCTCAGCGAGTTCTCTAGGTACACCTGGCATGTCAGACGGCTTCCATGCAAAAATGTCCCTATTCTCACGGATGAACTCGATGAGCGCGCTTTCCTATTTTGGATCCAGACTGGCACTGATGCTAAACTGCTGCGATGAATCTCCTGGAACGAAATCAACAAGTTTAGTCTCATCAGCCGACTTAAATTTCATTGCCGGCTCATGCTCCGTAATCGGCTTTTTCAGAGAGGTCATATCTGTTGGGTCAACGTTGTCTTTGTAAAACTTCAACTCCTCTGTTGCACAAACAGATTCTGCATAAGCTGCATCGCCTTCCTCACACTCCAGGGCCACCTTCCGGCTACCGTGAACCGTAATGGTCCCATTATGACCCAGCATCTTGAGCTGTAAATACACGTAACACGGCCGTGCCATGAACTTGGCGTAAGCCGGCCGCCCAAATATGGCATGGTACGGACTTCTTATCTTGACCACCTCAAAGGTCAATTTTTCCACCCTGTAGTTGTGCGCATCTCCAAAGGCCACTTCCAACTCGATCTTGCCGACTGGATAAGCCGACTTACCAGGTACCACACCATGGAAAATAGTGTTTGACTGGCTGAGGTTCTTATCAATCAACCCCATACGACGGAACATCTCATAATAGAGGATGTTGATGCTGCTACCTCCATCCATGAGCACCTTAGTGAACTTATATCCTCCCACCTGAGGAGCCACCACCAAGGCCAAGTGACCCGGATTATCCACCCGGGGAGGGTGATCCTCCCTACTCCACACTATAGGCTGCTCAGACCACCGCAAGTAGCGTGGAACCGCCGGCTCAACAGCATTCACAGCCCTCTTATGAAGCTTCTGATCTCGCTTACACAGACTGGTGGTGAACACATGATACTGTCCACCGCTAAGCTGCTTTGGATTGGTCTGATAACCTCCCTGCTGCTGTTGATCACCCTGGCCAGACTGCTGATTAAACCCCCTTGACCGTTCTGAGGATTAGAAGTTGAACCGCCGCCCGGGCCATGAAAGCCGCCGGCGCCTGAGCCACCGCCCGGGCCATTGTTGCCGTTAAAGGCGTTGGAATTCTTAAAGGCCTTCATGATTGCACAATCCTTCCATAGATGAGTAGCTGGCTTCTCTCTAGAGCCATGCCTTGGACAAGGCTCATTCAACAGCTGCTCCAGCGTTGGGCCTGACCCGCCGGCTCGGGGAGGGGGCCTCCCCTTGCATCGCTGGTTATTACCCTGTGAGCTGGCGTTGGCTACGAACTCTAGGCTGCCATCGGCCTTGCGCTTGCCACCTCCTTGGCTCCCCGGGTTATGCTGAGGACCCTTGCCATTGCCGTTCTTATTTCCCTTCCCTGTCCTTTCATCATCTGAAGCGGGGTCCTTGGTACTATCAGAATCGGCGTACTTGACGAGAGCCGCCATCAGCGTACCCATATCACTGCAGTCGCGCTTAAGCCGCCCGAGTTTCATCTTCAGGGGCAGAAAACGACAATTCTGTTCCAACATTAAGACCGCAGAGCCGGCATCCATCTTATCAGATGAATGTATTATCTCCTTAACCCGGCGAACCCAATATGTCGTAGACTAACCCTCCTGCTGCTTGCAGTTAGTCAAATCCACAATTGACATAGACTGCCTACAGGTATCTTTGAAATTTTGGATGAACCGGGCCTTCAGCTCAGCCCAAGACCCGATGGAATTCGGTGGTAGCCCTTTCAACCAAGTGCGGGCAGTCCCATCCAACATCATGGTGAAGTACTTGGCCATCGCCGCTTCACTGACCTCCAGCAGTTCCATGGCCATCTCGTAACTTTCGATCCAGGCTGCGGGTTGTAAGTCAGCCGTGTAATTAGGCACCTTCCTAGGGCCTTTGAAGTCCTTTGGTAGACGCTCATTGCGGAGAGCTGGCACTAAACAAGGGACACCTCCAGTCCTGGTAGGGATACCCACGTCGACGGAAGTCGTCAGATAAGCCGGGGGAGTCTGGTAAGCCGTCAACTGAGGCACCTGCTCCGCCTCTTGCCACGCTCTGTCTTGGTCTGCTACGTGAAAGGCTCCGTTATGAACCGGGCCATGGCCAGGGGGCGGGTCATGGCGTCGGACATTAGTTGAGCCGGTCGCTGAGACCATGTGTCTACTATAACTCGGGCTCCGGCCTGGACGAGGGGTCGAGTGGATCCTGTCCCGGCTGTAGGAGTACGCCTCTTGCTGCGCCAGTGCTGTCTGAAGGAGTTCCCTTACCCGGCGGGTTTCAATAGCCGTCGGAGAGTCGCCGTCAATTGGGAGGGCCGCCAGCCGCGCTGCTGCGGCTACCATGTTCTCCAGCGGGTTAGCATAATGACCCGGTGGTATTGGCACATACTGAGGCGGGGCAGGGCTCACCCGGGGAGGCCCCATCACTTGCGGCTGAATAGGGTTCCCAGACCCGAGCACTATGATCCCTGGCGGGTTACTAGACCCTGCACCTGGCGTGTTGAAGAGGTTTCGAGGATCGTAAACCGGAGGGAGTCGAGATTGGGCCTTTTGATGCCTCCTTCTCATGACCTCATTGGACGCGTTCTGATCCATCGTGAGCCGGAAGGACTGCGCCTGGATCAACTGAGTTTGGGCGTCGAGAGCCGCCCTCTCCGCAGCCATCCTGATCCCTTCCGCTGCCAGATCCTCCTTAGCTTTCACTAGATCTAACTTTAACTGCGCCACCTCCGCATCATGCTGAGCTTGATCCGCCGGGTCAACCGCGGAGATCAACAGGGCCGTCATCTTGTCCGTGAGATCCATCAGCACCTGAGCCGGCGAGGGCACCGGGTTTCCCGTTCCAGCCGCAAGGTTCTGAACAGGCTGCGCACCGGCCATGAAGATTCCAACCCGGCTTGGCGGCTCAAACGGGTCCGGAATACTGTCACCATCGGAACAACCCATGAGCCTGCCATCTTGAAGTTGATACAACGAGTTTGACTCATCTGTGGACGACTCGCCGTCAGAGCCGGCGGCCGTCTCATCACCAGATCCAGATCTATCAGAGAGCCCTCCATGGATACATCCCACAAAAGCATGTTTTAAGGCAGGCAGGGCCCGGGCGGGTCGTGCACGCTGAGCCGTCTCGATGAAATCGGCGCAGAGATCCGGCTCAGGGCCCAGCTCTCCCATCTTGCCAATGAAAACATGAATTCCGCCGAAGGGGACCCGGTACCCGTACTCAATTGACCCGGCGTCGGGGCCCCAGCTTGCATCGTCGATGTAGAGCTTGCCGCGACGACTCTTGGTCATCTGGCCCACATCGTATCCCTTGAGCCCTTCGAAGCTGCCCTTCAAGAACTCAAATCCACCGTGCGCTGGCCCCACGGTGGGCGCCAGCTGTCGTCGAATTGTCACGGCAGATGTCCTCAAGCTAGGACTTAGTCGTGGAGCCATAGCCGCTAGGAAGCTTGAAGGGGTTAACGGGACAAGGAACACGAGGGTTTATACTGGTTCGGCCCCTTACGGTGAAGGTAAAAGCCTACGTCCAGTTGAGGTGGTATTGATTAGGGTTTCGATGACCAGGGAGCTTAACTGCTATGCCCGGCTCTCGATGAGATCTTTCTTTCCTGTCCCTAAACCGCTGCCGGGTCGTCCCTTTATATAGAGAGGTTGACGCCCAGCGGCTCTCAGAGTCCCGGCCGGCTCATAAGAGTGTCCGGCTCGGACTCTCAACTATTCTTGCCTTACACTACAAGTTCTACCATAATGATGGTTGTAACTACGGGCCTTAAGCCATATCCGGGTCTTAAGCCCATCTTTGGCCCACCGTCTTCAAGCTTGTCGCTGGGCTTCTGGCGATGACCATTATGAGTAACCCGGCCCCTTCTGGCGGGTGACTCTAAGGTCTATATCCTCAACACCTCTCCCTCCGCGCGCCGGACACGTCCGCCCGGCGCCGGACGTTTCTCCACCGCCGCCCCGCAGCCAGTCCGCGCCTGCCACGTGGCAGCCCGCCGCCGCCCGTACA